>NW_026588368.1:2130446-2172673 GCF_907164565.1 Psammomys obesus | reverse complement strand
CTTTCTTTCTTTCTTTCTTTCTTTCTTTCTTTCTTTCTTTCTTTCTTCCTTCCTTCCTTCCTTTCTTTCTTTCTCTTTCTTTTTCTTTCTTCCTTCCTTCCTTTCTTTTTCTTTCTTTCTTTTTCTTTCTCTCTCCCTTCCTTCCTTCCTTCCTTCCTTCCTTCCTTCCTTTCTTTCTCTCTCTCTCTTTCTTTTTCTTTCTTTCTTCCTTCCTTCCTTTCTTTCTTTTTCTTTCTCCCTTCCTTCCTTCCTTCCTTCCTTCCTTCCTTCCTTCCTTCCTTCTTTCCTTCCTTCCTTCCTTCCTTTGTTTGTCCTGGGACAGGGTCTTTCTGTGTAGGCCTAGCTAGAGAGAGCTCAGGATCCTCCTGCCTCAGCCTTCAAGTGTTAGGATTACTGACACACAGTAACCTGCCCAAACTTCTCTTTTGAAGAGAATAAATAGTTACCAAGGTCCAGATGAGGAAATGTGATTCGGATGAAAGTGCTGCTAGTTGGCCATCCTCATATAAAAGCCTGACTTTGTTCTGATGGAAGGTTTAGGAGTGTGTTCCAGGCTCCCGAGTCCTTTATGTTCAACATTAAAAGGAAAAAGGAAAGCAGGGTGAAGGTTGAGGAGGCACGTTTATGAAACGATGTGTGGGGACGAAATGCAATTGATGAGTGAGGCTGGTGGATAGCTATAAAATTAGATGTTCTCCTCCTCTTAGCAAAGTATGAAACCATGCAACAACGCACAATGTCCTCATACTTCAGATCTTTCAATCATACTTGATTGAGCGTCTTAGTTTGGGTTTTAGATTGCTGTGAAGAGACACCATGACCATGGTCGCTCTTATAAAGGAAAGCATTTCACTGTGACTGACTTACAGTTCAGAGGTTTAGTCCACTGTCATCATGGCAAGAAACATGTCGGCACACAGGCAGACATGGTGCTGGAACAGAGCCGAGTTTTACATCTGAATCTGTAGGCAGCAGGAAGAGAGGGTGAGCCAATGGGCCTGGGTTGAGTTTCTGAAACCCAAAAGTCCAACTGCTGTGACACACTTCCTCCAACAAGGTCACACAATGCTGCTTAAAGCTCTGCTTTCATCAAAACTAATGTTCTATGCAATATATATAATTATATATAGAATATGTAATATTGTTTTAATATTTAAATTCAGGTAGTGTCCTCATGCAGACTTTCTCGGGAAGAGACTAAATGTGTTTTGTTTGTTTGTTTGTTTGTTTGTTGTGCACTATTTCACAGAACAGTCTTTTAAACAGCATACCTTCCTTTAGTAGCACAGAATGGGGAATGTACCTTTCCAGGTTCCATGGTTGTGTTTGTTATGGTTTCTGTTGCCATAAAGAGCCACCACGACCATGGCAACTCTTATAAAAGGACACATTTAATTGGGGCTGGCTTACAGGTTTAAAGGCTTAGTCCATTATCATCATGGCAAGAAGCATGGCAGCATGAAGGCAGACATGGTGCTGAAGAGGTAGCTGAGAGGTCTGCATCTGGATCTGCAGGCAGCAGGAGGAGAGAGACACTAGGTCTGGCTTGAGCATCTGAGACCTCAAAGCCCACCCCCACTGACATACTTCCTCCAACAAGGCCGCACCTACTCCAACAAGGATATACCTCCTTATAGTATCACTCCCTGTGAACCTATGGGGGGGCACACAGTTGGGAAATAATGCACAAACTACCAGGATGTGCACTCAGCTAGGTGTTCCTGAATCTACGACTCAGGTCTCTGAGAAGGTCATATGTTAAAGACAGTCCATCTGTCATACCCCTCTCCCCCCTTGAGTCAGGAAGACATAAGCTCCTAGCACATTTGAAGACTGGACATGTTCAGAGCATTTATGTGATTTAATAATCACAACAAATATTGAAGGCGAGTGCTCTCATTGAACAAGTGGAGCAGCTGAGGTTATGCAGGGTTGCACAGCCACACAGCTAGGACCAGGACCTTATGTTGTAAGCTCCTGAGATCATGATGTAGGTCAGTACTGAGAGAGGAGAGGTCAAGAGCAGCTGTGAATTAGCTAGAGAGACTCACCTTCTATGAAGATGCAGGAATGGAAGGGATGCATGTTGTTGCACGGGGATGGGAAAGCGATTTATACCTGTATTAGGAAGCTGCGTATTGGAATCTGCAGAACAAGTCAGCATATCTTCCTGTGCTACACTGTCCAACGCCCGCTTTTAGGGAAAGACCCCTCAGATCAGAAGCAAAGATGGAATCTCTGAGCCTCACTTCCTGTCATTTGAAGGTCACGTAAAGGGAAGTAGTGCCATCTCCACACTGGAGCAAACCAGCCCCGTCACTTCAGCATGGTCGTGACTTCCAAGTTGAAAGGAAGCGTGAGGAGAAAGTGGAAACAGTGAGAATGGGCTTTACTCAAAGCGCGTCGCAGGCTACCATGCTTTGCCCAGGGTAGCAAGAGAATCAAGAAACAAGTGTCCCGCCAGTCCCAGGGGAACTTACACACTCCAAGGCTCTAAAGACACCCAACGCCATTCACCGGCTGATATGTGTCTTGTGTTTTTGAACTGAGCCCATCCTCCCAGATCTAGCGCTTGGGGATGAAAGGGGGGCATGATCCTACCTTCTAACCTAGAGCTGATAAGGGAAGACATGCTGCCTACCTCAGGCCCTCCCCAAGCCTGTGACTTGTAGGGCAAGATGGACTCAGGGGCAGGTGTGTGTGTGGTCTAGGAGGGCAACAGCTCAGAGTTGAAGCTGTCTATGTGGGCCTTTCCCCACGGCTATCTGTCTGCTGTACTAGCTTGATGCCAGTTTCTAGGGTTAGCATAGCTTAATGCCTCACGTTAGGCCTTTTGTTTTATGCCCTACTTAGATTAATGCCAGACTTTGTACATGAGCCAAGAAAATGTGCGCAGCTTTAGCACCGTTGCTGCAGCACTGTTCAGTCTTCAGGATGCAAGGGAATCTGGAGCTTCCCCTCTTTTGCATTTGCAAAGTGTGGGTGTCATGAAACATTTCCAGACTTTTGATCATCCAGGCCCCAGCCCTGCACATAGATCGGAGCCGCACATAGATCGGGCATGGACTGGCCAGGTGACTGATGGATTTATCTGCGGCAGCTCAGGGGGCCTGGCCAAGCCTCATCGGCCACTGCACAGACCTCTTCCTGGTGCAGGAACTGTCAGGACGTGTGAATGAAGCATAGACGGAGACTCTGAAAGGCACACAGTGATTTATGGAGTATTCCAGACCACAGAATCCCATAAAGTAAAATGCAAAATCCTCCGAGTGAAGGGAAAGGAGCGGCCATCAGGGCCATCAAAGGCAGCTCTTCAGGGTCGTGATTGAGTGCGTTTCCCCCCACTTCAGGACTGGATAGTCCCTGTCAGCTGGCGTCTTTGTCTCCTCCACACCCCTCTGGGGTAGCAGAGCTGCCCAGCTACTCCATAGCTGACCTCCCACAGCGGGTCTTTCCAGGTCTGAGTCAGTGGCAGCATCATGTGTGTGTGTGTGTGTGTGTGTGTGTGTGTGTGTGTGTGTGTGTGTCGAACAGTTCCTCTGTAGCTAGAGACAACAGGTCAGGAGAGGCACACATAGGCAATCCCTGAACACCGCTGACCTCATGCCCTGTGGGCAGGGGTGCCCTGCAGCGTCTTAAAATCGGATCAGTGCCAGCCTCGGGTGACATTTAAGGACTAACATAAGGTCAGGGGTTGTAGGCAACGCCATTGTTAGCGAACGCTGTTGGCCCCCTAACGGAAGATGTAGGCACACACCTCCAGTAGGATGCTGAAACAAAGTCGCAGTAAGGCCTAAAAAAAAGCCATTATTAACTCTAACAAAAGGTAAACGTTTTATTGGCTCCTTTTGGCATTGCGAGTCAGGAATCTGGTGCCAGCTTAGCTGGCTTCCGTCTTCCCTTGACATGGCACTGCCTGAATTTCTTGGTTGGCGCCACAGGCTCAAAAGCTGGGGCTATCATGAATCAAAGACTCCACCGTTGGTCTTGGAGTCTTGTTTTCTCTTTGCACGTTGGCAGCTGCGGTTGCCGGACTCTGGGGCTCGGTCTGGGGTACACAGTAAAAGCACAGGCTGTGGGAGCTCAGTGCCGGGTGGGTCAGGCCCGTTCTGTGTAGCCTGTCTTCCTTCACTTTGCAGAAGAGCTTGGCTTGCGTGATGAATTCTTCGCAAGACTTTTTGTTCTACTTAGAAAGAAAGAAGCCTGTGTGGTCCTCTCCAGAACTCATAGTTTAGGGACTATAGAATTGTTACCTCTCCCCATTACTGTTATATTTGTATCTTTATTCTCTCGTGAGGGAAGTCCCAGTTCCTGGGAACACCAATAAAACCCCTGACTTGCTCGGTCTTTACTGCACACAAACGGTAGTCTCACAATACCCTCGTGGCGCTGAGAAAGCGTTTATATTTTTGTAAATTTTTTTTTGCAGTCTTTTCCTTCCAAATATTTATGTCACGAGTCAGAAAAGTGTGACATGTTTCTGTCAATGACCTTTTGTTCTGTGGAGACTTTACATCTTAAATTTAATTTTACTATCCTTACGTAAAAAGACTTTACAAAGTTTACCTGCCAAAGAAAAGCGTATTAAGTCTACTTCCCTGTTTCCCCATCATGTTCTCTTCCTCTCCAAATTGTGACCTTTAAATCTTTCCCATGCTGTTCTGCTTTGTTTGGGGGGTGGTGGTGCATTTTTATAATGTAGTAATACATACTATACATTGATATATACACTGTTTCTTTCAGAGTACCACTAATTAACATTAATTCTGTTCTCAGAGCTTTACAGCTATCACCACAATCAATCAGGATTTTTTAATCATCCTGCAATGAAGAAGCTCTGTATCTATTAAATAACTTTAGTTGTCAGTTTGATATGATCTAGAATCATGTGGGGTATAGAGTCTCGATAAAGAATTCTCTGTATCAGGTTGGCATACGGACATGCCTGTGAGGAGTCTTCATAATCAGGTTGGTTGAGGTGGGAGGGAACATTTCAGGAGCTGGTTCCTGGACTGAGTGAAAGCATGGTGCTAACTGTGCATCCAGGAATTAGTTCAATGTTCTCTGCTCTTGACTGAGCGTGTGACATGACTGGCGGCTTCGAGTTTCTCCTGCTTTGATTTTTCTCATAATGATGAACAAACGCTTTGCCCCTTAAGTTGGTTTTGTCAGAGTATTTTATCCCAGCAATGGGAAATGAAACCGCCCTCTTCTCCCTTCACCAAATAACTTTCCGTAATTCTACTTTTTGTCTCCAAAAATACGAGTACTCCAAGTACCTCATACTCATCTTTTTGCATACAGCTTATTTCATTTTTCAGAGGGCCTTCAATGCCTATGCATGTTGCAGCATGCAGCTTTTTAAAATTTATTTTAAAGGTTGAATAATGGCCCACTGTATGTATGTGATCTAAATATATTCACTTTCATCTACTTTATATTCATTAATATGTTGATGAACATTTGAATTGTTATAAAAATTATGAAAAAAAAAGCCCTGTGTATCTTTTATTCAAGATCCACCAAGGGTAAAAGCTCACAAATTCCAGCCATGTACAATGTAGCATGCATACACAGTAAGTACAGTGTTGTAATGCACCATATAACATAATGTGTAAAACACATCACAGTTTACCAAAACAACCGGGATGCTGGCACTAGTGTGGAGTATATCCATCATGGAAAACAGACTTTTTGGCCTTTTATATTTTCCTTGTGCTCTGCTTAACTCTGGAATCTTGTTCTCCATGTCTATACATACATGTCCTTTCAAGAGTACCACCCAGAATTCAACTCTAGGTCAGACCTACAGAGGCTCATGGAATTCCATGTCTCCCAGAAGTGTCATCAGTTGCAGAAGACCCAGGAATAGGGCCAGTCCTGGACTAGGGTAACGCCTGTTGGTGCTTGGGAGTTCTGCATCTTGCTTCATAGGAATCTTCAGACCCAGGGTGCGAACCCGATTCAACACTGTTAGACCCACAGGTGTGCAGAAACACTACCAGTAATAACAGAAGCAGCTTAGAAATCAGCGAGAGGACCAGAGCTGACTCTGGGTAAGGTCTACAGGCATAGAGAGAGTTCCTCAACCAGAGGGGAAAGCTTTAGACCCAGGTAGGAGGCCCTGTCTGACACAGGACAATAATTAACGTCCAGAAGAAGTTAGAGCCTCTTGCCCTAAATACTCGTCCTAGAGGGAAGGACACCTCAGTCGTACTAGAAATTAGTCCTCCACCGAGCTTCAAATTGCTATCACTGAAAGAAAGATAAATGAGTAAAATTTTAAAAATAAAAATATGAAAGAAAGAAAGTCTCAACGAACAAACTAAATGCAGATGTATAAGTCTCAGGGCAGAAATCAAAACAGCATGAAAAACCAAGACGCCATGTCTGCTCCACAAATCACTATTCTCAAAGCAATAGTACCTAGTGAAAATGACTTGGAAGAACTACCAGTTGAAGACTTCAAAAGAATGATTTAAAAAATTCTAAGAAGACATGAATATATTCCAAAAGAACAAATCAGAGAGATGAATTAAATGAGAAGTTCAAACCAAGATAATAAAAATAGAGATAGAATTGCTGAAGAAAGCCCAAACAAACGATGTTACATAATGAAATTCTCAATCATCCAAAACTAAAAGCAAAAATTTCCTCAGTGGGAAAATTTACCAGTAGAGTGAATGAGGGAAACACACAGTCTGGAGTGGAAGACAGGGTGGTAGAAATGGTGGATCACTCAGTAAAAGTAAAAAATAAATTAAAAAAAGAAATGTGAACAGAAAGTGGGAGAGCTCCAGGACACCAGGAAAATATTTAACCTTCACATTTTGGCAATAGACTAAGAAGAAGATATTAAAAACTAAGGATAGAGAGAGAGTCAGAGACAGAGAGATGAGAACAGTCACTTATAAATGCAGGTCTATGAGACGACGACCTGATTATTTGTCAGAAACATTAGCAGCAAGAGGGTCCTGGGAAGGTGTATTGCAAGTTCTGCAAAACAACTGTTAATCCAGAATATAATACCTGAAAAATGATCTCAAGTTTGAAGGAGAAGTAAAAAGTACCATGACAAAATGAGAATTTATGAGAATGAAGCCAGGTCTACAAGAGGGCATTGGAAGGGATTATCTTAGTCTGAAGACAGAGATAAACACACCCAAGAGGTCACAAAGAATGAGTAAAATTTTCAGGAGCATTAATGAAAAGAGGTCTAAGAATACACCACAAAACCCAAAAAGGCAGAAATTAATGCACGTTGATCAATAATAACTCTTAATACTAATGGGTCTCAATTCCTTGACAAAGAGATGCAGAGAAGCAGATTGAATCAGAAAACAGGCTCCATCTTTTTGTTGCCTCTAAGAAACGCACTTCACCATCAAAGATAGATACTACCTTAGAGGAAGAAGATAGAAAAAGCAAAAGAGACCAAGAAATGACCAGGAGTAGCAGCTGTTCTAATACGGGACAAATGATGACATGGATGTGTGGAATGGGGAAAATTCATGCAAGATTGGTGGGAATGCACATTAGTGAAGCCAGGGTAGAAATCAGTGTTCTTTTCTTTTTGTTTATCTCAACAAACAATCAAAAAACAACCCTAGAAACAAACCTACTCTAGGACTCACCTATTCCACTCCCGGGCCTATATCAAATAACTCTGCTTTTTACTATTTGCTTGTTCAGCTCTGCTCTGTTCACAACGGCTAAAGATGGAGACAGACTAGATGCCTGTGTAACAGACTAACATAGTGAAAAGGTGGTATTTATGTTCAGCGGGCTGTAGTGAGCTGTAAAGAAAAGCAAAGCATGAAATGTATAGGTAAATAGATGGAACTAGAGGAAATACTGAGTAAGATAACATACACCCAGAAGAAAGTCAAATGTTCTCACTCATATGTGGCTTTTAGTGCCAAGTCTTTAAGTCTGAGCTTAATTTGGAGGACTTGTGGAACCCAGAAAACCAGGAAGGGTTCGTTGGTGAGAAGGAGGAAGGGATAAAGAGGGTCGCAGAACACAGGTGATAGGAAGGGGGAAGGGAGATAATGGGAAGGACAAGTTTAAGTGGGGATATGGATGGAAGAGTGGGTCAGTGTTCCGTTAGGGGTGAGATAACTAAATCTAAGGATGCTAGAAAAAAACCTACACACACATACACACACTTCATATAAAAAGAGCTTATTTGAAGTTACCCCACCCAGGGGATTATGCTCATCACAGAAGACCTAGGTTGCCAAATAAAAAGCCAGTGCCAAATGTGGTGATGCTGTTCTTCATGTTGCTGATAAGAGGTGTTTCAGAGGCCACGAAAACAATGCAGGGTATTGCCATTACTCTTGGCTGCACACCGGAACATGACAGTAAGATGCTACTACTGACGACACCACACACATTAGCCACAAGACTCGGGACATTAAGTCAATACTGACCAGGAAGCTTCTTTCCTATTGGCTGGCTTTCACAGTGCTGGAGCACGGTGTGCAGGCTGCTAAGGGGGGGGGGGGGGGGGGACTCATCTACTGTCTTACCCAGCTTTGGATTCTGTGCTGCAAATAAATAAATAAACAGGAAGGAGGGAAGAAAGGAAGGAGGGAGGGAGGGAGGGAAGAAAACATGATTACTATGAAAAGATAGGAGCGTGGCTGCAATCGTGGTATGAATGTCATGGGGATACAAACTGATTTCTGATTGGATTTAAGGCTCCTTTTACAGGAGCAAATGCATGCCTGCTGCCGAGAATGCATGCTGGTCAAGAACTCAGAGCCCAGGAGTTAGGCTACGGCTATTACTGTGTGAAATGAACATGGTACCAAGCTGCACATAAGAAAAGCACAGAATCAGGCCAATCAAAATTCTAGCATGGAGAGGGGAAGGGACTCATGAGCTCCCACCCCTAACGGAGGATCTGTAGGCAGCTGGTGGCTTCTGGGGAAAGGAGGGTCAACTCCACTGGATGTCTCCACATTCAGGTTTACACAGACAGCACAAAGCTGGAGGACAAGAAAGAAGACACAAAGTTAGAGGGTAAGAAAGTTTACATAGGAGGAGTTTAGGGTGAAGATGATCAAACACGTTATAAGAAGTTCTCAAAGATTTAGTAAAACTTAGTTTTTAAAAGGAATATGGTGGCCCTACAGCATGCAACATTTTACGATTGGTCCCTTCCGCTTGGTCCAACAGTTTATAGCCGAACCCAGGCTATTAAACAGGTGTTACTAGCAGTTTTCTTACTGTGGAGGCTGTTCTGTGGCACAGGCACAATACAGCGTGCCTGTACCTGTCACTCACTGAAGGGCTGTTTCCACTTTTTTGGCTATTACGAACAAAGGAACCATGAAAATCTACATTAAGGCATTTCATGCATATAATTTGTCCGGATAAATGTCTAAGAGTACAATTAAAGGGTTGTACGTGTTTAAATAACTGCCAAATAATTTTCCAGGGTAGCTTTTCTGTTGAAGATTTCCCTGTGCAATGTAAGGTTGCGCAATTTCTTTGTTTTTCAATACTCCTTTGACAACCTCGTTTTAAGTTTTATATGGGTGAGTGTTTTGTTTGGGAGTACGTATGTGCATGGCATGGGTGCCTGGTGCCTGCAAAGGTCAGAAGAGGTCATTGGCTTCCCCGGAGCTGGAGTGATGGATGGTGTTGAGCCACCATGAGGGTGCTGGGAACTGAACCAAGGTAGCTTTGCAAGAGGCACCAAGTGCTTCCCACCACTGAGGGATCTTATTGGCCTTTTCACTTTTGATAGTTCTGTAGTTTGCATTTTACGTTTAAGTCGGTTTAAGTAGTTTAAGTAGTAAGGTGTGAAGGTCTCGTCAGTTGCCCTGTCTTTCTCCGGTACCATTTGTGGAGAGGTTGTTTTCCCGCTGTTGAGTGGCTTTTGTATTTTTGTCAAAGCCTGGGTGTATTCTCAGATGTATTTATAGGCTGCCTCTTCACCTACATTAATCTATGTGTTTATTTCTGTGCCAATAGCATAGGCTCTTGGCTGCCAGTAACGATATATATCATTAAGGCAGGCAGATTTTCATTCTATTACTCTTTTTCAAAATTACTTTAGCTGTACAGTTTTTTTTTTCCAGTATCCACTCTTGTTTTCTTGTCTTAGTTTTCACAAGGATAGTATTAGACCTGCACATAAAACTTAGGAGGATTTGGATTTTTTACTTCCAAGCCATCTTCCAACCCAGGAAATGGATAAAGCTCTTTGTTGAATTGGGTTTTGTGCTCCTTTCATTGGTTTTTTTTTTTTTTTTTTTTTTACTTTTTAGCCACAAACTTTGTGCCTATTCTGTTGAATAATTGTTTTGTGAGCATTTATAAAAGGTAGCATGTTTTAAATTTTGATTTCCATGTGTTTGGTATAGAAGTGTAGTCTTTGTATGTTCATTTTGTATGCTGTAGCCATGGTGAGGTCTTCTGCTGTTGTTCTAGAACTATTTTTGGGAACTGTAAAGGATGTTTTTTCTGGAGATAATTCATACCATATGATAAAAGGAAGGTTTCTATTCATCTTTCCAATCTGTTTACTCGTTCTTTTCTTCCCTTATTCGACTGCAGAGCATCCTTCACTGGGTGGCAGAATGGAGAGGTAGGAAGCTCCTGTCATGTCTACTTACAGGCATAGCAGTCAGTCCTCACTGTCAGGTGCGATGTGAGCTGGGAGGATTTTATACCCTATCTATCAGGCTGAATACCTTCTTTCGTGCCCCTATTCTTTGAGAATTTTTACACCTGACACGTGTTAGCATTTTCTAATTTCTCACATAAATAGATTTTTTTTTATTTTATCCTCTTGCTGTAATAGATTTGTGTTAACGTTTCTAATATTGAGAATATATACGTGTGTGTTCATCGTCGGCCTTACTCTTGAATGAGGCACTTATGTTCTGCCTGCCTTGCGTTGCCCACCTCAGACAATGTCCTGGACAGGCATGATAACAATGTGAAGATTTGCCCATCACTTCCTGCCGCTTTAGATGGTTCCATTGTGCGGCTGAATCTGAATGGATTGTGTCAGCTGTTTAAGGAGAGTGTGTGTTCACAGCCTTTCTCAATCGCAGATAGCAAGAGCCCACAGTGAGCAGGCTTGTCACTAGCCTGACATCTTTTTTAAACTTCCGTTATCATTGGGGTGGAAGACCAGAATGCATACAACTTTTCTCTCTCCCCATCGCTCTCTTTTGATACTGAGAGGAGCTTGATTTTAGCTGCAATGTGAGCACCACCTGCATTGGCAGCTTGTTTCTGGAGTAGCGTATCCCAAGTTGAGTTATCCTCACGGAACAGTTTTAAACGGTTCTATCGTAATGTTAGTTGCCCATGCTGCATATGTCCATTAAGTTCTAGGCATTGTTTTAATTACTTATTTCACAACCAGCCAATGAGGTAATGATCAGAACTCAAGCTACAGACAATGGCTGAGAAGGGTGTAGACACAGCCTCTGTGCAAGTTTTGACTTGGCTGCTGGAGAACCTCACCATTTCCCTTTTATTATTTGTCGTCTGTCTAAGATGGAAATAAAACTATCTGCCTCTCAAGATGCTTCAAAGAACAATTGAAGTAATAGTTACGATGGCGTTTTTAAAGCATAACTAGCAGAGAATATATTTATCGTTACAATCTTCTTACTCTCCTTCAGGGAAGGTCATGGACACCAGTGTCAGTTCCCATCATGAGGTCCAGCAACAATCCTCAGAGTAACTCTCTTAGAAGGCGTTTATAACCACCGATTTCACAGTGACTCCATGAATCACTTTTTTTCCTAGAGTTCTTGACATCATCCTTTCTCCTCAGGAGGCCGCCTCTGTCTGTTCGCAGCACCCGTGTTTCTCAAGTCTTCCTGGAAGTGTTCTCACAGTGATCTGGTAAGCAGGTTCCTGACATCCTTCATGCATGGTACCCACACTTCCAAGAAGCAAAGTCATGGGGATGGAGTATATGAGGAGGGGACAATGTTGATAGCAGGTTGGTGGGAAGGAAGCGGGAGTGGAGGGGCCTCCTGGGCTTTCCCAAATTCCCTGTCTTCACTTCTTTTTCTGTAGCAGTGATACACCAAGTGTCTGTTTCCACCCTGGGTGAGTCAGATGGCAGCCGGGGAGGCTATTGTTAGTGGAGATAAGTAAAGTTGCCTAATGCACAATTTAAATCAATCCAGTATTGATTCTACATTAAGTACTGAGAACATAACGACTGTTCTCCAGATGCCATTGTCAAGTGTAAGAGAAACAGCAAACATGCCAACTCCAGCAAGTTGCAGAGGGAGAAGTAGGGGAAAGGTTTGTCTCAATCAGAACAATCTGTTACGACTTCTGTCGCTGAGAGCAGCTCTCTATTCGCCCGTGTTAAAATGACGCCCACACACCAGCAGTTTGGTGCTCAGCATCTTGTCCTTGCTGCGACCGTCCTGCAGATGGTCTGTGAGTAAACACGGCTCACATCCTCACTTTGCGAGCTCGGCCCTCCTACTCGTTCACTCCATTTTTGCCAAGAGACTTTATTTTTTGTGGCGGTTGCTTTTAAATAGGAGTCAAAATAAGTAAATCACTACCCCTCTCTCTTTCTCTGTTTTTGTAACTGCCAACTCCAGGTTTACCTTTCTGATCTTGCGTGGGCTTTGCCCACGTGACAGACACAGTGCAGGCTGGATGGGTCCAAGTACCCGTAAATCTAGTTCATGGAGATTAGATGTCACGGGGCTGTGAGCTGTTTAAACTTCAGGCTCTTTCTTGCTCCTGACATGTCCTCGTGACATTCTGCTTGATCAGCAGACACACAAGGCCTCATGTATTTCCAAAGGATTCCTTCCCTGAATGAAAATTTACAGTTTTCCACATGCATGCTCTTGTGTTCTTAATAAATACAAGCATTCTCTGACAAGTCAATTAAGAATTTCCTCAATACTCTTACAGAGTATTTCGCACAGAGAAAGAAAGCCTATAATAGAGTCTTGCTTCTTTCTTTCTTTATTTTTTATATTGTTGCTCTTCTCTTTTTAAAATTATATTATCTTGGGAGTTGGAGTGATTGAATTTGCTGCTTTCTCTGAGGACCTGGGTTCAATTCCCAGTACCCATATGGTGGCTCCCAACCAACTATAACTCCAGTTCCAGGAGACCCAGTGCCCTCTCTGGCCTCTGAGGGAACTGCATGAACATCATATACACCCATAGATGCAAGCAAAACAGCCACACACACATGAATAAGATAAATAACTTTAAAATTTATATTATCTAATATAGTGTGAGCACTAGGTAAATATAATATTGATGAGACAATGGCAAGAAAAATGTCCATTCATTTTTTTAAAAATGAGTATAGAGCTGATAGCACTCAAAAGGAAAATGCCATTTTTGAACTTGGCAATATTATTCAGTATTTTCCAAAGAACAAAACTTGAAGACTCTTATGCTATTGTTCTTATACACAGCAAAGCCATGTTGCACAAAATTCATGCCATATTGAATAAAGGAATGGAAACTGGACAGAAAGAGGGTGAGCCTGTCTTTTAAAAATTACTTACTTAATTTTTATTTTTATGTGCATTAGTGTGAAGGTGTCAGATCCTTTGGAATTGGTGTTACAGGCAGTTGTGACCTGCCTTGTGGGTGCTGGGAATTGAGGCCGGGTCCTCAGGAAGAGCAGACAGTGCTCTTAACCACTGAGGCATCTTTGTGCTTTTGAAAATGGCTGCCAAGGCTTTGGAACGTCGTGGTTCCTGGTACAAGAAGGCAGGTGCTTGGTGGGAGGGCAGTAAGTGCTGGGAGGAAGCCTGGTGAGGACTGACAGGGAGCACAGATGCCAGAGAAACTCTCCTGTGCTTCAGGTGCCCTCCTCCCACTGTATATATTGTGAGCATATTTTCATCAAAAGCTCCAAAACATCTGTCAAGTCACAGCCCAGACTCAAGGGGGTGGAGGGCCGCCGAAGCAGCTGGTACCCAGAGGCCCCAGAATGCGTGGCATCAATGTGGCACATTCTGGTGGCCTGAAGCCTGGGACGCTTTCACTGCTTGTCCATAGTTCTCAGAAACTACCAAGAGGTAGGTAGACATCGGCTATTCCACTTAGTGACAGACAGCTAGAGAAGCTGACCAGCTTTCTCATAGGCACAGACACACTAGCTGGTTAAGCTTAGGTTCCAATCTCTACCAAAAGTGGGGAGGTTTTGCTGTCTGTCAGCCCTCCACAGGGGGGATATCAGGAGGAAAAGATACATAAAAAGCATACAATGCTGGAGGTATGTTCCCGTATGGTCACAGGAAAGGTCCTTCACTTTGTGCAGGATTTGTTTAAAGTATCTGGGAGACCAAATGTTTCCCTGGAGCTTCATCTGCAGGAAAGCAGGTTGTCTGATCATAAGGGGTGTAAATGGCTGCAGTGGGAATGGAAATGAAAGCCCATACCCAGCCTGAAGGACTCCTGTGCTGGTCTCACTGGAAGGGGACAGTGGGACATCATCTGAGGTGCCCAGTAGACTACAACAGCGAGTTTGTTACCTCTGCCAGTCACAGGGACTTTTCAGGCATGAAATAAGCACATTTTGTGACAGACACATGGGAGGCTGAGTAGCTGGCTCTCGGGAGCCCCTAGAGCCTAAGGAGGTGAGAGAATTTGGACCACATTGAGTGATCCTGCAGTCGCAATTGCTTCCACTGTGGTAGAGAAAGCTGGGGTCCTCTCTCTTGGGTAGCACATGGCCTGGAGAAATGAAGGTTCAGCAGATGAGTTCCCATGATGGGCTCCCTAGAGGTGGCACAACCCTGCACAGACACACGCTCTAGGGACACAGTTGCATTGCTGCTCTAAAAGAAAGAGGGGATTAGAGAGGTGTGGTAGGTAGAAGAGGTTGGCGGGGTAGCACCAGCGGACACGGGCTCTCCACACAATACGCTCACACACACACACACACAGACACATACTCCTAAGATGAGCAGTCTGTGGAAAGCATGAGAACAGGTGCTAGTTCCCAGACAAGGAAAGTTGAAAACATGTTACATATGAAGGACTTACCAGGGTTCACATTAAAGAATGGGGTGGGGCGGCGGGACCCGGGCAAACTTGCAGGTAGTTTGTTGTGGTGGTTTGAATGAAAATGGCAGCCACAGGATGATAGGGAGTGGTACTGTTAGGAGGCGTGGTCTTGTTGGAGGAAGTGTGTCACTGGGGGCGGGCTTTGAGGTTTCAAATGCCCAATCCAGACCCAGTGTCACTCTCTCTTCCTGCTGCCTGCCAATCCAGACATAGAACTTTTGGCTCCTCCTCTAGCACTGTGTCTGCCTGCACGCCTCCATGCTTCCAGCCATGATGAACCTGTAATCCAGTCTCAATGAAATGTTTTCCCTTAGAAGAGTTGCTGTGGTCATGGTGTCTCTTCACAGCAACAGAAACCCTAATGGAGACATGTGTGATTAGCACAGGAGGATTATTTGCAGGAACCCTAGGGGCCTTTACTGGCTCATGCCTTTTAATGAGTCTTTTCATAAGTCAAACTTGTACAATGAAATGAAAACAAGTGAAAAATGTTAATTTCACATACGGGAACCATATCTATATCATCCCTCCTTCCCCTTCTCGTTTCTTCAACTTCTATTTCCACCCCTCATCAAATTTAATTATTCTTCTTTAATTACTATGCTTACATATATACCCATACATCCAAACATATGAATGCATTTGTACATGCACACATGTATTAATCTACTGAGTCCATTTAACTTTGCTTATATGTGAATGTATCCAACCAAGGCTGACCATTTAACCTATGAAGGAGTTTGTCTCTGGAAGAACCTGATCCTCTCTCTGTAGCGTTTGACCACTTACAGCTCTTGATCTAGGGCTGAGACCATGTGGAATTTTCTCTGTTTGCACTGGCATGTCAAATGGTATTGTCCTTATGCTGGTCTTATTCAAGCAACCATATTAGGGGACACAATCAACAGGTGTTCTGGGCCTCTGGTTCTTACACTATTTCCCCCTCCTGCTTTTGTAATTTCCCCCGAGTCTACAGTTTAGAAATTTAGAAATTGCATTGCATATGTATCAGCAGGGTTTGGACACTCAACAATCATGTATTCTCTAATTTCTGACCTGTTGTGTATCTCTGTAACACTCTCTACTGCAAAAAAGAAGTTTCTTCAATGAGTGATGAGAGCTACATGTATCTGTGGGTATAAGAAAACATATTTAGAAAATAGTTAGAAATTACACTGGTTTAGGAAGCTGGCAGTCGTAGGCTCTTCCTTCAGATCTATGACCTTGACAGCCATGGATTGAAGCACAACCAACAATGACTGAAACTAAAAGATGTCCACAGTAGTATGTCCCCAGTAGTAGCACTTTGAGGTAGCCAACAGCTGTCTAATTGAATTTAACGCTGTAAACCTAGACAATTACTACAAAATTTAGGAGCAACAGCTAGATGGGCCCAGTGAAGCCTTCTGGGAAAGGCACCAATTCTGTTGTGGCCCAGACTGAATCCTCAACAGGGATTAGGTGTAGCCCCAGCTTGGTCTGTGAGGGCAGCATATAAAGCCGTGTCTCACTCTCAGAGAACTGGTGTAGAAGAGGGGGACAGCCCATAACGCTGTGCCTGGGCAATGGAGAGGTGCACAGATCAGCAACCTCCAGGCACTTGGATATACTCCCCACAGAGAAGGAAGATAAGCAGGAAGATTAAAGGACTCTGGAAGTGAGGTCTGAGGACCCAGGAAGTCTCAGCAAGTATCCACAGCCATCATGGCAAGATGTAATGCATTTCCGCCAGCGCTTCCCAGTGCTCAGTGTGGGACCCAGAAAGGCAGTGAGGTGTGTGACTGCTGAACTCACTGTGGAGGGAGAATCGAATGCCTACCGTGTGCAGGCCTGTGTGAGGTAAAAATCTCAACAGCCAGAGAGGAATACAGATGCTCCTCTATTTTGATGGAGTCATGTTTTAAAAGCACACACACACACACACACACACTAAGTTGATAATGTAAGTTCAAAATCCATTCGATGGACCCAGCTTACTGATTGTCACAGGTCAGCAACAGAGTCCACAGTTTACTCATCATGGCTGCCTCACCATCTGAGATTCCCCGCCACCCATCCTGCTGGATCAACAGGCAATTCATTATGAGAAAGAAGAACTCATTTGACAGTATCTTCTGACCTTTCAGGAATTTATGGTCCTCCTGTGGGCCTTTCTTTCCTCAAGTCCATCCCTCAGGAATGTTAGCCTCTTTCTGTACAGCTACTAGTCTAGGGAAAGAAACACAGAGCCATCTCTCGTAGCCAAAGGCTGCGGCGCCAGAGAACATTGTGTTTGTGTGTTAAACACGAGGCCAACTGGTAAGGACTGAACATATAGAGACACCAGCTGGGGGCCCTGTCAGTCCTGGGCTTCTTCCGGGGAAGGATGGAATCTCTGCTGCCCGCTGCTGGGATAGTTGATGGGGACAGGCTGTGCATCTCTGCACCGTGTGCTTTTTGCCACCGTATCTTTCCCCTTCCTTCCTAGTCAGTGCGAATTTGTGAGGACATCAGCCCCTAAAAATCAGACCCAAACTGCCATGATGTGCCATTTTAGAAAGCAGTGTTACAGGAAGAGGTCATTTTAAGCATAGTTCCCAGCTGAGCCCACAATTCATTCCAGATGCCTACATGGTTTGGCAGAGCCTGTAGGAGCTCATTAGATTTTGATTGTGGTGAAAGCATGCCCACCCCGGGGCATTGATAGCCCAGGGGCAGGGTAGATGGAGCAAGCTGGACAGGGCTCTAACCTGGGTCCAGCCTTCTTTTTTCAACCCCCCCTTGGCTTCTCTTTGGGGAAAGACGAAGCCAGATGGAGGCCTTTGGACTGCGCTTGGAGCTTGGTTTTAGGTAACTTGTATCTGTGTAGGGACATCAGGTGAAATCTTTCCCTGAAGTAGGCTTTATTCAGAGTCCCCCAAAAGGTAGGCATATCACCCTCCTTCACTGGCATCATTGCAGCCCAGTGCTCCATGCTGTCAGAACTTAGCTGGTTGGTTCTTTGGGGAGCTAGAGTGAGTGCCCTTCTGACAGAATTGCTTTGCCACTCAGCCAGAACTTCCTGTTTTGATGGTGCAAGCTTATCTAACAAATCCCGTAGGTCTCAGAGTCAATTATATGCCTAGGCCTGACACACTGACTACCCCCCAAACTCTGTTTCAGGTTGGGCTCCCTCAGGACTGAGAATGTGGGCTGGAGGAGAGCATCTTACCAGGACTGTGGGAATCCATGTTTTCAGTAACTAAGGAAATGCTGTTTGTGAAATGTTCAGAACCAAGACTCTGGCCAAGCCTCTGTAAGGAGGTGGTGACACCAGAGCAATGGGCTTGGAGTACCACTGCATACAAATGACACTGATATCTCACCCTTGAAAGAGGCTCAAGTTAAATGAGCCTTTCCCCACCCCACGTTTGGTTCCTGACACTGATGGGTGAGTTATAGAAAATAGAGGTTTAGTTTGGTTCATAATCTGGAAGTTGAGAAGACCGTGAAAATGGTGCTGGCAATTTCCAGGCTTCTAGTGGAGGCCTTGTGCTGTTCTGACTCATACACTGAAAAACACCAGTGTGTACATGAAAACCACCAGTGACATGAGTGTGTGTGTGTGCAAGATTGTATGTATGTGTGTGTGTGACCCAGAGAAGAGCTCTCATGGAAACCAAGTCATTCTGATAAGAAAAGCCCCATTCAAGAGGGCTCTGCCTCCATGGCTGGGTGGCCCCCAGTTCTGCCTGCCACATTGGCAGACACATTTCAGCATGCATTTCAGAGGGAAAACCATTGCAGATCTGGCCATGGCCTCTGGGAAAACGTCATCTGAACCTTAACTCAGGATGGATACACATCTCCACCACAGCCATCTCTCTTCGTCAAGGCACACAACTCAGATAAGGACGTGCTGACTTTGAGGGGGATGATCCATTGGTCATCTCTCA
The DNA here is from genome assembly GCF_907164565.1 of Psammomys obesus. NCBI lineage: Eukaryota > Metazoa > Chordata > Mammalia > Rodentia > Muridae > Psammomys > Psammomys obesus. The sequence goes on along the minus strand of NW_026588368.1, from coordinate 2,153,714 downwards.
GAATTTATTCCTGTTGGAAATTAACTGTTGCTTCAGAAGGCACCCCGTCATAGCCAGATAGCTAATGGCCATCCATTTTGGATCTGTCTTGAATCCCTTTGTGATCCTGGAAAATGGCCACAAAACAACAAATAAATCTGCCTTATAGTCCACTTACAGGGCTGAACATTTTCCACTTATCTAAAATGTGCATCAAAGCCAAACCTGATGCCATAGGTATCAGTGTCGGGGTTCAGAAGAGACACACCCTGATCCAGGACAGCTACACCATGTCTTATCACCCACCTCAGGCCTGGAAACACTTCTGCCCAGAAGAGGGGATGGAAACAGCCAGGGAAGGCCCACCCTAAATGAAAAGGTCATCTAAGGACCAGGAGCCAAGCACAGCACAGCCATTTGAATCAAGACGCTTTAGAAGCCCACAAGGTGAAAACAAAATAGTAAGGGACATTGTGGATAAAAATCCCAATGCTGCAGTACCTTGACACAAAATTAATTTCTCATTAAATGACATTCCAGATGCTTGAGTATGCCACCTGATGACAGGCGTTCTGCCAGCTCAGAAACACCGTGGAAAGGGTGGCCACTTGGGGTTTGCGTTCTACATAGTAAAAGGCGTGGCCATAGAGCCAGGAATGTCAAGTGTGGTGAGAGAGGAGGGTTCTTCCCCATTCTTGCCAGTGTGTATTGCTTGCTGCAGCTGCCTAGTTTTCAGGGTGGGTTGGGCCAGGCTGTGTTCCAGCCTAGAGCCACAGAAGCCTGGGATGGTACTCAGCCAGGTTAGGACTCAGGCTTGGCATTAGTTTGCCTAGGTTGGGTGACTACCTACTTTTTCATAGTTTGTGAGGCCAGCCCACCCATGACCATATGTCTGGAGGCCTGAGGAGATTCTGCTCAGGACTCCCATACTGCAACTTTGAAAGGAATAAATGACTTCCCAGGGAAGCAATGACCAGAATCAGCCTTATTTAGACCCAAGTGGTGGGACAATGTCCCTGGGGTACTTCAACCAGCTGTTACTGAATGAGGAGTGGAGAGTAGTCATGGGTTGGCCACCAGGAGAGAGATGCTAGAGGGGTAGCTGCTACATTTCAAGGTCAGTGAGTAAGAGCACTACAGGGCCATGCAGCTTTTTCTAGGCACAGCTCTGCAATGGAAGGCTTAGACCAGAAGAAGCAAGGCCTGTGCCTTCAGATCCTAAGCTGGGGAATGTGATTATGTTCTGGCAGCTAGCATCCCACCATGTACCTTAGGGAATTCGGGGCTGTGTTTATCCCTAACAAGCCAACCTTAGTTCCTGCTGTGAAGATGATAATGAGCAATAGACACGGAGACTTGATTTGGAAATCCAACGGGTTTCGCTCAGAGCCTCGGTGGGACAGCTCCTAGAAGAGCGAAGAGAAAGCTGTTTAGGGTTTTGTGTTATTGTACCTTCAATCAGCAGACAGATCCCAGCTGCAAACATGTCTGGACCGAAAATGAGGATAAAGAATCCACAGAAACAGCAAACTCTGGGGCTCACCTTGATTTTGTATCAAATAGGAAGGAACCCCTGCTTTTGAAGACATCCTTCCTCAAGTCCCATCCCAGGCTCTTGCCTGCTTCACACTCGGTGAAGAGGAAGTAAGATTGGGTTGGAGCAGGGCAGCCTTGGGAAACTTGACCTTGAAGACTTTGCAGCCATCTATCCTCCACACCCACCTCTGCTCATCCAGCATCAGCTCCTTCACTCCAAGGGACAGACGTAGACCTGCCCATGAGTGGATATGGGTAGTGAGGGATGGGGAAGGAAGGCAGCCTAATCCGGACCATGCACTGGGCATCTGCCCATGTTTGCTTAGCTGTGTGAACCTGGCAGTGGGATGGGTCCTTCCTCTGTGATGCCCTCACAGCATGGCAGGCTGTAGAGAAAGGTTGTGCCTGAAGGAGAGGGCAGAACATGCAGGACTCCATGTTCACTTAAAGCATGTCGGCTCCCTGCTGGAGCTCAGTGTTGGACCAGGAACAACAGTGTGCATGCACGAGAGGTCCAGGGAGTGAAAAGCAATCCAGGCCCAGGAGCTTAACACCAGGGGTTGTAGTCTGTTCTTTCTTGCCCACTGTTTACCACCCCAGAACTCTTCCAGTCATAAAGACCTAAATATATTATATAAAATTCAGTCTCTTCCCCTGACCCCTAAGGAAAAACTTACTGCTATATTATGTTCAAAGAGAAGGCCTTAAAAACATTGGTCAAGAAATTATCTCTAGTAAGCAAGAGCTGGGATACTTCTGACAGGCAAGGAAGGTCTCCTGCGGAGCATGTGCCTGAGTACATGTGTGTAGGTGGGCTCCTGGACCTACATTGTACTGTAGAAATGGGCACTGCCAGCATCATACTCTGGGCCTCTATGCCATGTGGGTTACACCTGAGAATTCCAGACACCTAAGGGAGCGGAGCTTGGCTTATGTTGGCTCCCCTGAGGTTAAGGAGTTAGTGCTGGCCTTACACTGAACCCCTCCTTGGCAAAACAATCTCAAGATGGTTTCAAAAGGGTAATCAAGCCACATCCCAAAATGAAAGTGCTGTTGCCAGGGGGTGGAGGGTCAGGTCTAGGAGGTTGCACAAGGAAATGGCTGTGGATCCACCTAGGACCCATGTCTCCATCATAAAGGGTTACTTCTCCAGGCTAGCATTTAGTTCAAAGAAGAACACGGCAACCGTGAATCCTGGATCCACTCCAGATCAAGCACAGTGCATTTTCTGCAGCCAGGGAATAGACATGGGGTATCTTTATGAAGACATTCTAGGTCATTCCAAGGTGTAGCTGGTACTGGTCAGGGGTCTCTATACATTTCATGGATGCAGTAACGCCTGTACCTAAAAGCCTAAAATGCCTTTCACATTTAATTAAATTCTAGCCTTATACAAGGCCTATGGGCTCAGAGACTCCCAATGAAGACTGTTGTGTTATTCTCCCCCCACCCCCCCATTTCTAGGCTGTGACTCTTCTTTCCTCCCAGCAAGACTCTTCTGAAAGGACCAGCCCTTAACCCAGGACACACTTCCTGGCTCTGGTTGGCTTTATTCTACCCGTCCCCAGCCATTAGGGATGGCTTTCTTGTATATTTCATCTAAACAAATGCCCATGAGTCCCCTGGTACCTGCCATACCTCCTGTATTGTCCTGGTTGCTTACCTACCTGTTAGCATGTTAAGTTATGGTTTCTAGGCTTTATGCCATATGAGAGGTTCTCAACCTGTAGGTTGTGGTTGCTTTGGGGTTCAAATGACCCTTTCACAGGGGTCACCTAAGGCCATTGGAAAACACAGATGTTTAAATTATGATTTGTAATGGAAGCAAAATTACACTTATGAAGCATCAACAAAAATAATTTTATGGTCACAGGTCACCATAACATAAGGAACTGTGTTAAAAGGTCATAGCATTAGGAAGGTTGAGAACAACTGTGTGTGTGTTTGTTTCTTACCAGAGTGTATATTGAAGCTGTTCAGTAAGTATTTGTCTCGGGAAAGAGTTGAAAGCTCTCTACTTCATAGCCCCCTCCCATGCCTCTCCTTTCAAAAGACAGGTGGCAGCAGGTAAGTCCTTGTTCACTACCTCCCAGAAATAGTCCTTACCTGCCCTTCTCCTGCCTTGCTGACAAGGTTTTTCCCCCTACCAAGCTATGCTACCTGATTTTTTTTTAAATTTTTTTATTAATTACATTTTATTCACTTTGTATCCCCCCATAAGCCCCACCCTCCTCCCCTCTGGATCCCACCCTCCCTCCGCCTTCTTCACACATGCCCCTCCCCAAGTCCACTGATAGGGGAGGTCTTCCTCTCCTTCCTTCTGATCTTAGTCTATCAGATCTCATCAGGAGTGGCTGCATTGTCATCTTCTGTGGCCTGGTAAGGCTTATCCTCCCTCAGGGGGAGGTGATCAAAGAGCAGGCCAATCAGATTATGTCAGAGGCAGTCCCTCTTCCCATTACTATGGAACCCACTTGGACACTAAACTGCCACGGGCTACATCTGTGCAGGGGCTCTAGGTTATCTCCATGCATGGTACTTGGTTGGAGTATGAGCCTCTGGGAAGATCTCTGTGTTCAAATTTTCTGGTTCTGTTGCTCTCCTTAGCAATCTACAGATTCAATGCAATTCCCATCAAATTGCCAACACAATTCTTTATGGACCTGGAAAGAAAAATTCTCAACTTCATATGGAATAACAAGAAACCCAGAATTACTAAAACAATCCTCTACAATAAAAGATCTTCTGGAGGTATCTCCATCCCTGATTTTAAGCTGTACTATAGAGCAACAGTAATAAAAACTGCATGGTACTGGCACAGAAACAGAATGGTGGATCAATGGAACCGAACAGAAGACCCAGAAATAAACCCACAAACTTATAGACACCTGATCTTTGACAAAGATGACAAAACCATACAATGGAAAAAAGATAGCATCTTCAACAAATGGTGCTGGTCTAACTGGATGTCTACATGTAGAAAAATGCAAATAGATCCATACTTATCACCCTGCACAAAACTAAAGTCCAAGTGGATCAAAGACCTCAACATAAAACCAGACACATTAAATTGATTAGAAGAAAAAGCGGGGAAGACCCTAGAACTCATCGGTACAGGAGACAACTTCCTGAACAGAACACCAACAGCACATGCTCTAAGAGCAACAATCAATAAATGGACCTCATGAAAGTGAAAAGCTTCTGTAAAGCAAAGGACACTACCCTCAAAACAAAACGACTGCCTACAGATTGGGAAAGAATCTTCACCAACCCTTTATTTGACAGAGGGCTAATATCCAGTATATATAAAGAACTAAAGAAGTTGAAAAGCAGCAAACCAAGTAATCCAATTAAAAAATGGGGAACAGAGCTAAACAGAGAATTCTCTACAGAGGAATATCGAATGGCAGAGAAACACTTAAAGAAATGCTCAACGTCATTAGCCATTAGGGAAATGCAAATCAAAACGACCCAGAGATTTCACCTTACACCCATCAGAATGGCCAAGATGAAAAACTCAAGTGACAACACATGCTGGAGAGGCTGTGGAGAAAAATAATATTTTTTATAAATTCAGGCACCACATTTCCCCATCTTCACTGTGCGAGCCGGGATGGGTAGGATGGTAGGATGTAGGAAGACCTCCTGGCTCTGGGTGTTGTCCACTGCACGTTCGGTCGACAGCCTCCCTGTCTGTCACATGGTACTTCCTCAAACTCCTTTCAGTCTGTTTCTTCTAGGACCATTTCTTTTACAGAAATTCCCACCCTTTTACATGGCTCCACTACAACTTTCAGGAAAAACAGGAACTGGTAGATCTCTTCAACTCTCCCAGAACAGCTTCTGGAGGTCCGTCTCTTCCCCATCCACGTTACTTTCCAAAATGAAGATGTCATCCTTGTCCTCCCAAAGAGATGCTTCCAGCTCACAGGGACAATCCTGACTAGTAGCTACATCACCCAGCTTCCAACACATCTGCTTATCCCGGCAGAAAATGACATTTAGAAACTATAATTGAGGTATCACGGACGCCCGCTGCTGTGGGAATGTAACTGTTTTGGGTCTTTCTAGTGGATAACACCAAGAAACAAGTAACTTCTTAAAGAGGGTGTGTTTTTCCTGATGCTTTCTGTTAAACTTTAAAGCAACGGGGCTTACTTGAACACACTGATCACATATTTCAAATCATAAACGAGCCGGACACAATTACTGTATAGATCTCTCACTTGTTACACAACTGTCTCAGAATCAAAGCACCACAGCCAACTATAAAGTGATTTCTCAAAGCAATGTTAGAAGTATGTTGCTCTCCTGGCTGAGAGGAAGGGAGGAGGCAAGCCCTGTGCTTCATAAATCTTCATATGGAGAACAAATCCCATCATGGTGGTTATTTGTTGAATGATGTTGAAACAGCTTTTTAAAATGTTCTTCCAGTCATTGTGAGTTCTGCTCTCAGATCTGCCAGCAGCTAGGCATTTGACCCTGAACTTCAAACACTTGATTTTTTTTTTTTTTATACTTATGCCTCAGTTTTCTCAGATGTAGGATGAGGTCGTTAGTGATGTTTCTGGGTCCTAAATTCTCTGCTATTTTGGATCCTATGTCAAAAGACCCTAACCCTTCCAACCAACAAAATATATTTCAGGGGAAACAAGCCTTCTTCCCTATCTGCATTTTTGGGGTATTTTCTCCCTGAGTTGGGACAGTAAGCACCCGGCTGGAGCACATAGAGCGTGGGCACGGGGCTGCTGGGCGTGCTTCTCCGTCGCTTGAGACTTGAACGTCCTCACCAATGGCACTTGTGTTCTAAGCCTAGTATTCACAGCCGACAGTAGCATGTCGGCAGGGCTAGGAACACGTGTCCTGGCATTCCTAGAATGTGGACCCCTTTGCAGTTCACCGAGTCTGATGACCTGGCACTAGCTCTAAAGTGAAAAAAATTCTAAGCTTGCCAAACTCAGGCTCTAAAGGTCGGGTCTGCAATGCTTCAAGGAATAAGAACAGGTTGTGTGAGCCAGATCAGCTCGCTTGGGCCTCTGCCTCTAGAGTGCAGCTTTTCAGGCCAAAGCACAAGGGGAGGAACAGGGGCCACCTCCGTAAGGCCTGGCTGCACCCCAAGGATCATGAGCTACCCTCCCTCCAGCCTTTGTACCTGGAGAGGTTTGTAAACGCTAAATCACTATCACTGTGCTGATAAACATTCATTGTTGGCTACATGTGAGGCTTTGTTTTGGAACTAGGAATGCAATGGTGGACAGATAGGTTTTGGAAACTCTTGAGCCATGGCTGGATCTCAGATTTTGCAAAAATAGCCTGTGGAGCATTAAATATTCAATGCCCAGCTTACCCATGAGATCACTTACATCAGAAAGTTCAGTGGCTGCCAAGACACCAACCCCTTTAGAGCTTTCTAAGTGATTCCTACTGTCTGGAGAGGAAGCAAAGTGAACTGAAGTGAGATCATGCCGTGGCTGGGTTGCCTGGGGCAGGCTGGCAGCACGTGGTGGTAGCACAGCTGCCCGGTGTGAGAAGGAAGGAGAGGTAGGCAGAAGCCTAGCCCACAAGGAAGAGTCTGAGTCTAAGGTGCATGGCCAGAGAGAGATAGGTAGATTTGGAAGGGAAGGAAGGGGCTTTGGCAAAGGAAATGATGGTTGGAAGTAAGACAGAAGGGAGGGTACTGACAGACAGCCAAAGGGAAGGTGCCCTCACCTGGATGAGAGAAAAACAGGTGGAAGGAAAATACAGATTTCCAATGGGAACATTTTAAACGTACAGTGGGTTTTCTGGAGGAATGTCCAGGAGGCAGCTGCCTACATTTACTGAGAAACGAAGGAGCGAGCGGGCAGGGGAAGAAGAAATAGAAGTAGAAAGAGGCCATAGCAGAAGAACCAGAGGCCCTAATTGTCGGTGTCTTTCTTTTTTTTTTTCACTGTTGGTGACCAAGCTCTTAAGGAAGAAAACGGAATTCCAGCCAAATGATGCTATAGTTGCAGAGTCTTTCTTCTTGCCAATGATTTGTTTTTCAAACTGAATGTTTTGTTTTAACATGCCCGTAGATTCTTATGTAAATATCAGAAAATGCTGGATACTCTTTACCCAGCTTCTCCCAGTGGTGTCAGACTGTAAAACCTTAGTGTGATATCAAAATTAGGATGCTGACATTAACAGAGAGCATGGAACCCTTCTGGGTTCTCAGATTTTTCCTGTGCAAGTGCATGTGGACATATATTCATGTGCAAGTGTGTGTGTGTATGCCTGTCTGTGTGTCTGTGTGTGCCTGTCTCTGTGTCTCTCTCTCCGTGTGTGTGTGTGTATTGCCATGCTATTTTGTCACTTGTGTAATAGGTTCTTATATCTACCAAGATCCTCAAGTTGGAGGACAGGGCTGGGTGGGCAACTGCCCCTCCGGTCGCCCTTTTGTGACCTAACCTGTTCCGTCTGTCACAAGCACCAGTTGCTGCCCCACGAAACTATTCTACAACCATGTGATATCTTCCCCCATGTGTTAATGTTATGTGACTCAGTCATGGTGGAGCCCGTGGTGCCCAGGACTCAGGGAACAGAGGAGAAGGATAACAAGTTGGAGGGCAGACTGGACTGCACAGTGAGATCCTGTCTCCAAAGGCCAGAGGCTGGAGATGCAGCCTAGTGGCAATTAAGTACTCCAAGAGAGAATATTACAGAAACAGGAGCACACCACAGAGCATAACCTTCCGTGACTCTTTAAAATGGAGCACAGTTCACTTGAGAATTACCCAAGCTCTACTGAGAGGTGAGAGTTCTCCACCCCACCCCGCCTTTTCCTTGCAGAGTAACTTTTCAGTGGTGTGGTTTATTTGTGTGTCAACTTGACTGGGTTGCCAAGTGCCTGGGCACAGAAACACTACTGCAGATGAAAAGAAATGAAAGTTTAGATACACAGACTCGGTACCTTTCAGAATGTGAGAGAATCTTGTCCAGCCAGGGGAGGACTTGATGAGAACAAAATGGCTCACTGTCTCCCATGTGAGAGATGCTTTCCATCTGATGATCTCCCAGCCAAAGCCCCGGGCTGTTCCTGCCTTCAGGTTTGAATTGAACCATTGTCTTTTGTTTATGAGTTTTGACTACAGACTGGACCATATCACCAGATCCTGCTTTTGTGGCCATCAGACATGGAAGCCCTCACCTCTTTGCTCTCCCTGTGTCCTCCTTCTTATCTCTTTCCCCCTTCCTCTCCTTTGTTCCTTTCTATTGCTTTTATTCCTTTGAAGAACCCTGAAGGCTTGTTTAATGATTCATCCACTGAAGAGCAACCGGCCTATTTCCTGTCTTTAGCAACCATGAGTAAAGCCTCAGAAGGAGCATCCGCGGAAGGGTTGTTCTTGCCCACAGCTCTTCAGTTTTCAGGGAGGAACGTTCACGAAGGCAACTGCCAAGTCATACGGTAGTCTCTAGCTTGAAAAAAAAAATTCACCATGGCTCTGTCATCTTACATTCCTCCAAGCCACATACAAGTGAAATGGTTTCTCCACATCTCCACCAGCAGTGGGTAATACCATTGTTTGTTTTTTATTTTTTTCACAGCTATTATGACTGGTACACAGTAATTTCTCAGTTTGATATTTATTAGCATTTCTTTAAGGGCTACCAATGATGGGCATATTTCATGCAGTGATTTATCGCCTTTGGTAAAATTTAAGTCGTTTGCCTCTTCTAAAGCTGTTGTTTTGACAGTTCTTCCTATTGTAGACTCTAGTGCATTCTCAGATACATGGTTTGAAAAGTCTCTTTCCCACTGTCATTCCTTTTTCCACATCACGAGCGGGTCTTGAGCAGTGGGAAATGGGAGGGATGAAGAATCAGCAAAGCTTTCTAGGCAGCCAGGACCATGCATTCTTGAGCTTCAAGCAAGTTTTCTGCTTGTGCCTTCCTGGCATCAGAAGCTGAATGGCCAGGCCAGAGTGGAGTGTACCGTGATGCTGCCGTTCTATCCATGGAGACCACAGATGATTCCAGCATCTGATTTGGCCGAGAGCCTCGGCCTAGATGCACAGATCATGAAACCACACAAGGTTTGCTCCTTTATGAAGGACAGACATGAAGCCAGGGAAGTGGGTGGCTTGCCTAAGGCTAAAGAGTTCAGCTGGACCCTGCAGGTGCATTCCTAATACAAACTTGGAATTCTCTCCTGAAAGACCAATGGTTTTTCACTTAACAGTGACCTGAACATGAACCTGGTCCCAAAGGACCATTGATCCTCCTTGTCTCTGGTTGGAAGATAAAGCAACAAGCTCCTGGAGAGGACTGTGGAAGCTGGAGTGGCTTCCTGGCTCATGTGTGAACCCCACCTTCTTGGAATGCACCCTTGTGTGACTCTTGTTAGTCTCATCAATTTCTGTGCAATCCTTTGCTCTCCAAGAGCCCTTAGCTGCCCAAACAATTGTCCTCATCAATGCTGGATAAACTCCTTTTATCTGGCCTCCTGGCAGACTCTATTCCAGCCCCTTTTGGGCCATTTCTCTACCAGTGGCTGTAGTAAGGAAAGACTCAAGATTGCTGCTGTTCATGTCTTCAGTAACTTACAATGCCTCCTGGTTTGTGGGAGGCATGCAGAAGAGGACTAGACTGCAGGTCCTCACATCCAGGCTCAGGCCTTAATGGACTCTGGAGCTTTCTTCCTGTCTCTGTTTCCTGAAGTATCTGTCAGATTCTTAAGCTGCACTCAGTTTTCTAGACTCTGAGGATATATGCTATTTGATAGGGAAAGCTTTCCCATTCTTGGCTTCTTCAAACAAATCCAAGCTCTGGGTACCAGGCAGCCTCCAGGGCTTTCGTGTGTGTGTGTGTGTGTGTGTGTGTGTGTGTGTGTGTGTGTGTGTGTAGTCTTGTACTGAGGATGCTCTCACTGGGAGACAATAATTGTAAATACCAGATGGCCAGTGAGAGACTCATCCACATATTTGCCCCTCCCTAGCTCTGTCATCACTAATGAGAGTAACATAGAAATGCCCATGGAAGCAGGGTTTTCAAAGCGGATCACACATTTCTCCATGGAAACGAAAGGGCACCTGGTGAACACAACCTTCCAAGTCATATCAGCAGTTTCTCCCACATTTCTGTTATAGCAAAGGTGAGTTGCTATTAACATATGCTATTTTTTTAGGGATGGATGGTCAGGAGATCCTCCCCACTGTGGAGGCAAGAGAGTGGTATGGACATGTGTTCATCACCATTCACCAAGTCAAAGCTTACAAATATTAGAAATATGCTACCCATTTACTAATTTCAAGGCAGCAAGTCTGTGGACTCTAATCCTAATTAGGGTCCTAAAAGATCCTAGTACTACGGATTATGATAAAAAGCAAAACAACAAGGTGCCAAAATGCATGGCCCTGTTCATTCTATTTGCCAAAACTAGGTCTCAGGCTTGGAATGTCACTAGGAGTTAGAATCAGGGTGCTAGAGAAAGTAGTACTGACTCAGTCACAGGGCAGGATTTGAAGGCTTAAGTATCTAACATGCTCTCAGTCTGTAGACTGTAATTCCACCCCAGGCAAGAATCTCTTAGCTCAGGAATACAGTTGGGGAAGGCAGTCTCCCAGGGGGCTTCAGTGGCTTTAATGCTTCCTAAAGCTGAAAAAAAAAAAAAAAGATGGATTTGATTTTTGTGATAGCATTGTCATTTTGGACATCTGTAGTGGAGAATGGAAAGCAGAATCCGACATATAGCTTGGTTTCATACTGAGGAAACACTCGTAATCTCTCTTCACATGAATGTCACGTCCCTTCTGTCTTGCCTCTCCCTCAGCTCTCCAATAAGCATCAGGGCAGGCTTCCCTCTGACCACACCATCTCAGTTGGAGTGGAGCATGACTCTGTTAATACAATGAGATTCTTCCGTGTTGAGGTGAGAATTCTGTAAAAAGCAAAACTATTGTTGGCTACTGCTGCCAGGGCAGTGGGTTATGATTCTGGAACTAAAGAGAGTAAGAGGAGAGGAGAGATAGATAGATAGATAGATAGATAGATAGATAGATAGATAGAGTGCAGATAGATTCATCACAAGAAATTAACTAAACCAATATGTTCTCTTTTTTGATTAATCCATTTTGATTTGGGTTCTGCCTTTCATGTGACAAAGAATCCCACCCGAGGACCTCCACTCTGATTCACAGAGAAGGCATGTCACAGTGTCAAGTGTCTTCTGCAGAGAGGTTTGATCTTTCAAGCATCATTGTTCTCGGTGAACCACATGGCTGCCGGGAGCAACGGTATCTTCCACGTGTGATTATCTGTTTGGACACTTCAGTTGCTGTGTCAACAGACTCCTCTGGCTATTCACTGAGAGCTCCGGAAAACAGACTTTTCACATCGCCCACATCTCCAGTGGAGAGCAGCTGTATACACTCTCAAGGCCAAACTCTGTCTTTCGAGGGTGGACAGGATGTGGGTCTCTCTGAATGACTAGGAAATGACAGTAACTCCCATTCTGTGTGTCCCGAAACACATCCCAGATCCATCGTGACTCTGTAGCTGCCCTTGCCCCTCATCCATCCCTCTTCACATCTGCAGAATTCGGGTCCCAGTGGTAGATCCTAACAGACAGAATATTTCACAGTCTCTTTGCAGTTTTCTCCACCTGGCTCCATGCACCTCCTCACTCTTAGCTCTCAGAGAACTCGCCTCTTCCTGCTGCATGCTTACCTACTTTTCCAGCCCAGTTGCACTATCTGCTACCTAGCTGTTAACAGTCTTGGTGGCAGCCTTACCATGAATACCCGGGAGTATGGTTCAAAGGCCCTCAAACGCTGACATATAAAACAAAATAACCAGGAGATTAGGGACAGAGCTTCAGACATAGTGGATTCTTCTAGCAGTATTCTTGTGGAAGACAGGGCATGGTGATCAGAAATCATGGTGTGTGTGTGTGTGTGTGTGTCTGTGTGTGTGTGTGTGTGTGTGTGTAAAAACACCTAATCAGATTTCAGGCTGGAGATATGTTCCTGTAAGACTTTGAGGTTTGAGGAAGTGCACAGAGTGGTATAGGAGAAGAATCAAGAGCTCACCCGTGGTCTGACCAGGAAGAGAGTCTGTGAGTGTTTGTCAGAGCCTGCTTGCATTGCGCTGCTCTGGGCCTTCCTACCTTCATCAGCAGACAGCAGCGTTCAGTCAACAGGACAAATGCTACAAGTGTGGGGTTGTCAAGCAGATCCCAGCTTCCTCAAACGTATTTGTTTACATGGACAGGGCACCCACAAAAGCCCTCTTCATGGAGCCCCACATATCCCAGAAGCCCTGCCAGTTCTTTGAGCAGCAGCTCAGCCTGGCCTTCCTGTAGATGGGTTGGACAGCATCGGTTCAAACCCCACTTGGCTGCGCCCATTCTTAGAGCTCCCTGCGGTGAACACGTAAAAAGTCCAAAGGAAAATCTAATCCACTAATGATTCACTTAGTCGTCAGTCTGTTCCAACTTACATGGGAGTTTCTAGCTTTGCCTTGCCCGTGTTTGCTGATATTGCCAATATTTATGTCTCAATATTTATGTCTCAATCAGCTGAGGAAAAAAAAGGTAATACTTAATTTAGACATATATTCATTTACTCTTTTTATCCTGTAAAATATATTGAGTGTTTCTACACCCCTAGTGCTGCTTCATATTGGGGCTTCAGCAAGTACTCAGTGTTTGGCTGGAATCCTGCTCATCCCCTACACAAGCTAAGAATCCCCATTTGCTCTTCTTAACCCCCCCTCCCCAATTCAGCACACAAGGAGCAAACTCCAGGCTAACATGCCATCTCTCCCTGTCTCCATGTTTCCGGCTACCTTATACAGGCATAACCCCAACTCCTAGCTCGTATGTTATCACCCTGCGCCCAAAACCCATAACCCGCTTGCTTTAGACTGGGTATATGACTTCACCAGCCTACACCTGTGAGCTAAATGAACTTGCCCAAGAGCTGCCTCTCAAGAAACCTGCCTTTATACTTTCAATTTGGCCTGAATTGGTTCATTACATTGAAGGAGAAACCTATTACTCAAACTAGCAAAAATTATTAACCAGTTGGACCTTACATGCTAGCAAGGGCACTGATCACTGATGAATAAAGCATGTAGGGGGTCAGATGGTGAAAGTTTGCTATTAAAAAACTCATTAAGAGAAAGCATTCTGGGAGCATTTTAGGAGAGTGCTCAGTGAAGACCTTCTTGAGAAGTGATGTTCAAACAAAGGCCTGAAGGAGCCAGACAGGAGTCTGAAAGGGTTATGGTGCTGGTGTTCAAAGGCTCATATCTTTTGTGGCAGGCATGACTATGAGCCAATAGGACCCAGTGATATAGCCAGAGCCTCTCTTCTGCTTCACACAGCAAAAGCCACTGGTTGTCCTCATGCAGCGACCATGTAGTGACACCTTGGTGTTGGATGGTATCTGATCCACTCCCAGAGGTGATGCTTGGGCAGCATGTGTTAACCCCCTCCCCCCCGCCAGCATAGGAGGGGATTTCAGGGGAAGCAGATGGTGTTTTCTTACAGCTCTCAGGACATCCCAGCATGCCTCAAAAATCTCAAAAGCTAAACTTGAAACTCGTTCCATTAGCAAGCGATGGAGTACCAAAACTGCCTTCCTTTACAAATTTGCACTCTCTGCCCATGAATGACACGAGCAAGCAAGTCCCTGATGAAGCTCACATCACGATGGGGTCTTGTGGGCAGAGTCAGGATGCCAGCAGAAAGAAATTACTTACTCCAGATGCACTCCCGGGAACAGAGACAAGTGCTTGGCACATGCCTCTAGAAGACGGAAATGTATAAAAGTAACTGCGGTTTGAATTAGTCACGTGTCCACAGAGTCTATTGTTATGCTATTCAAATCGACAAAGGTAGGGAGCCAATCTAGATATCCATGAGCAGACTAGTAAATAAAGACTGTGTGGTACAGACTTTTATTTGGCTGTGAGAACAGAGGAAAACAGGTGAATGATGAAGATCATTATGTTAAATGAGATTAAACAGCCCAATAAAGATAAAAAGCATGTTTTCTCATATGCAGAATGTGTGTGTGTAAGGCATGAATATACAAAAGGGACTATGGGATGGGAGAATGTGAAATAACTAGAAGACAGAGAGGAGTGACAGAGAGCAATGGAACATATGACACAAAAAGAAAGGGACACCACTTGGAAGGAGGAAGGAGACCGACAGGGAGAGACAGAGAGAGGAAGAGCGAGCGAGACCAAAGTATATCTTTTCCCTGCAGTGTACTGACAGATGGCCGCCTCATCTGGAGTCACTGGTATTTTAAGATCAAGACATACCCAAAGCATCACTTCTACAGAGGCATTCCTTGATGTCAAGATCTGCATCTTTGACCTTGGAGGGAAGACAGAAACAGGGATGAGTTCCCACATGCATTGCAACAGATGAGAGTGAGTCACATCCTAATTCTTGGAATCCTTCCTTAAATAAGTTAGTCACCTGCAGCTAAGCCTCCATCTCTGGACCTGCACTCACTGTGATTCAAACAGGACAGTGACCACGTCTGTACGATGAGGCGTCCTCCCCAGAAATGAATGCTGAAAAAATAATCAGAACACTAAGTCTTACCAACATTATCAAGAGAGGTATTTAAGTGTCAAAACTTGCTGTGTTTTGTTAAAAAAAAAATTAGATTTACTCACAGTCTCCAGACCTAGTCCACAGTTTTCAAGCATCTATGGTCAAAAGATTAGCTAGACTCCTATAGTACACGAAGCTTACAATTTTCTGTCAGTCTGATATGTTCTGTGAACAAAAGGTTAATATTAAGAAATGTGAAAAACAGAATGTAAAAAAAAAAAAAACTGCTCGAGTAATCTAATGAAAACCAATACCCATTTTTTTTTTCATTCTAACAAATTCTATCCAAAGTAGAATATTTTTTTGGGTATGAACTCTGGTAAAGTTATGCTTTCATAAGCAGATCATCATGTAGCTCTTAAAATAAAAACCAGGAAAAAGAACAACACAACCCTCTATGACCATTGCAGCCATTTCACATTGCTTTGAAGTCAGTAAAAAATAAAAATAAAAAAAAAAAGAATTATCAACGAAGGGATAATTTTTTTGAAAAGCGTATTCACATTTTTTATCTTAATACCATGGAACTAAATTTAAGATAAACATAAATCTGATAACAAATAGTTTAACGAAGTGGCACGAATGGATTAAAATGAACCCTTTCCATATACAAGCAGTAATTAGGAGCTACAATGCTATGGAGGTATTTTATGGAGAAGATATCTGATATTTGTCATATAAGAAGGGCCTGCATTGCTAGTGATTAGTCTGATGAAAAAATGTATAGAACCAAGCAATGAAAACCAAAAGTGTGTTTTTCCAGGGATCTAGAAGGGGGTTGAGAAAAATGGCCAATTACCAAGTTTCTATTAACTTTGCAGCAATGGCATCGTTTTCCAGGCCATTTCCTTAATTTCCGTGTGAAACTGTTGAGAAAAATGACCTTTATAAAACATACATACCTGTAACACAGGGGGTAGCAGAAGAGAAGAAACAGGTCCTGGGGCCCATCTACAAGGGGCAGGCTGAGCTGGGACAGCGTTCGCTGTCCTGGGTATTCTCTTAGGTGACCTCACTGAGACTAGGGTTTGGCTCCCCATCTGGGTTAGATCTGTGCACGCTGCTACAGTCTCTGTGAGTTCATATGTGCATCAGCCCAGGTGTGTCTAGAAGGCCTTGTTTTCTTGGTTTCTTCCATCGCCACTGGCGCAGAGACCCAGGACCTGCAAGGCCCAGGCCCAGTGGTCCAGAGGACAGGCCTGGTGAGATGGAACCCAGCAGAGGATAAACGACGACTATCAGCCTGTCTTGAAGTGAGAAAGCGCGAACCTGGGGTCCCAGTGAGGAGAGGGCAAAGAGACATAAGCCCCCAACTCTAACCCAGACACTATCTCTAATTGATAACTGTTTGCAAAGAAAAAAATTAGCTTACTCCAAAAGAGTCTCCCTGGGAAACCACATTTAAAGGCGAGCCCTAAGCCCACTGATCGATGGCCAACATAAAACTAACAACAACATTTTGGGAGGTTTTTGTTTGTTTGTTTGTTTTGTTTTGTTTTTGTCTTATAAAATGCTTTGTCTGAGCTTTTTTTTTTTTTTCTTACAAGTCTTTCCTTATATATTATGGTTTCTGATTTTGTTTCAGGGGTTTTCTGTGCATATGAATGTGTGTGTGTCTCTATGTCTGTATAAGTTTCTTGTGCTTTCCATTTGACCCTTTTTTACTTTTTGTATTTGTTTTGTCACATCCTAGTTTTGTTTTCACATCATCATCATCATCATTATTATGTGCCTGTTCTTTTTCTAGCAGGAGAAAGGCAGAGAGAGGGAGAGAAAAATTGGATATAGATTTGGGTAAATGAGGAAGTGGGGAGAATCTGGGAGGAGGTGGGGAAGGAGAACCATAATCAGAACATATTGTATGAAAAAATATATTTTCAATAAAAATATACAATTCTAGGCTCTTTATCTCTGAAGATTTTTTTGTAAGAAATCCTAAGGCCGTTCTTCCATCATTTTTACTTTTTCTCTTGTGTATTGCGGTCATTCGTATGAATGCATTTAGTACCATTAGAAGCACCCCTTTGTTTAACTGCTGCCTCGTACTCAGTAACTCCCTTCAACAAGCTGGATGTTTGCAGTAGTTGATTTCCCAACGCTGTAAAGAATACTCTTGAAACTGTGAATGCATACATGTAATTGCCTTTCTAGAACATTGACACAATTTTCCCAGGCAAGGAGGATGTAAGATTCACCATAGACAAAGTGAGGGTGTGTGAGAATATGTATTGGCTGGAGCTGAATAGGGCCAGTGCTGTGGAACAGTGGAAGAACAGCAAAAGCCAGCAGAAAGGCTATTGAGACCATGTCCTACCTGTTTCACAACAGTGTCTGGATCAGGGAGTGTGGCGGTTTTAAACTCTCAGCCAGAACTAAAGAACCCCATTCCACACTCCCAGGCACCCTCATGTTTCCACGCTCAGGCACACAGTGCTTTAGGGCACAGGTACGCACAGCGTGCCCCCTGGGCCAGCAGCTCCACATTCTCTGGAGAGCTTGCTGCAAGCATCTGTCTCAGGTCCCACCTTCATCTGCAGAACTAGAATCTCAGAATGAGACCCATCACTGCCACAGCCCTGAGCCAAGCCCTCTGCGGGTCGGACGTGAGCTCGAGTCTGAGGACCGTGGCCCTTTCCCTTGCTAGACACAGTGTGGCCCCAGTCCTCCCTCAGAGCAGAACCCCATCACTCTTACTCTTGTTCCTGGCAGGGAGGAAGACCCCAAGTAGAAACATCACTTGTGGCAGAGGGGAAACATCCAGCAGAGCATCTTCTCTTGCGTCAGAAGGTGGATGCCCCACTCAGGAGGCTGTTGCCCCGGAGCCTTACAGAGCATCCAGACACTGGGAAATGGTTTTAGACAGTTGTGTCTGCCAATCCCTGTGTGGGCTTTCTGGTGCTGCCACTCAGGGTGGCTCATGAGAAGCCACTTGGCTAATGGTTAGAGATAAGTGGATGACAAATCACCAAAAAGGCAGAGGGAGGAGAAAAAGAAACCCCACTTCTTCCTAAAACCACACTGAGTACCATATGAAGACTGAGGCTTGGAGTCCAAGGAGCATCCTAATCCAGGATGGTAAGTCCCCAGCATCTAAACAGTGTGGGGAACAGTGGAAGGCCCGAGGGTTGCTGTGGGTGAGGTAGGCAAGCTGCTTCTGTGGGTAGCTGACTGCCTGGGATGGGAGCACTTCCAGACTCAACCCCCAGCTTATGAAAGCCACAGGCAGGTGACTCTGCAGGCCCAGGCTCTCTGCAGACAAGAGTCTGCCCTACTTCAGGAAGACAAGCCCGACAGCCTTGTCGCCATTCAGAGTGTGAATTGCTTGTGGATAATAACTGAAGGACAGTGGCAAAGGAATGAATGCCCACAATCTACACACCTGTCCCTTTAATACAGCTAGCAGAGACCCAGAAGCTGCGTCCTCAGATCACTCCTTCCATGTCTAAAATGAAGCCTGGGACCTAAACTTTTGTCAGCAGAAATGAGTTTCAAATTCCCAGATACTGAAAGGGACAGCAAGTGGCAAGAAAAAAACTGAATCTAATGTGCAAACTCAGGGAACTCCATGCTGGCCGGTGTGCACTCATTACAGGGATGCCGGCCGGGTGTTGGCAGCTGAATTTATCTGAGTTTTCAGAGAACGAAGATAATCCAATCTCAGGACACCATTCTAGCCAGGATATTTCTGGGCACGGGCTTTTGTATACCCCAATTGTGCTGGGGCCTCGTAATTGAGTGCAAGAAGGAGGCATCTTCTGACTTCGAGCTTGGGAGGCATTTCACGTGTGCCAATGTGAGGTACCACTGGGTGTGCTGAGTGAAAGCTAAATCTAGATTAGACAGCTCTCCACGAGGCAGATGAGCAGTCCTTTCTCCCTCTCTTCATCCTCTCCTCCTGAGAAACTGGGCTAAAGGCGCTGTTGTCATTCGCTCCTGTGAATCTCTGCTTTCCGACGGAATTAGTTTAATTCGTGTCGGTAGGGCTGAAGCCTTGAGTAAAACGACCCATAGAATTCTGAGGCTCTTCACTGGGCAGCTGCAGGACCAACAAGGCCCTGAGCAAGCCACCCTTGGAGGGCTGGCCATTGATCCAGATAAAACAGCGAGCCCACAGAGGCCACACAGGGACACAGGGTGCTCATGCTAACGCAGAGACTCATTGGGGCCTGTCACTGGAGGCACTCCTGGACTCCGATGCTCATTTCTGTTGCTGCATTTCAATTAAAATATAATGCACTGCCCCCCCCCTTTCAGACATTTGTTTAATTGTGAGCTTAGAGGCTGCCATAAAACCTTCACTGCTCTCATATTTCTTCTTGGCTGGGCATAGAAAAGTTAATTTGGCGTTCGCTCCAGAAGCATTTTGACTGGGCGGTCCCACTGTTTATCATTCCAAAGGCACTGACAGTGCGAACGAATGCCTGCTGTTGTGTATCCTTTTATAAACACAGGCTGTCCCCAAGGTGGTGCCAGTTAAACTCCTAGTAAAGGATTAGCAAGGACCCCCCCCCCCATCGGAAAGAGGCAAAGGCCCTTTTGACAAGGTCCCGGAGGCAGCGGTAGATGGCTTGCGGGCGGACTTTGCTGCTTCCTCAGCCACACGGACCTTCTCAGGAGCTGCGGCTCCTCCGCTCATGTTTATCTCTGCCGCTGGAGCTGAGGATCGCAGGTGACTTGGAGAACATGACACAGCTGCCCTCCCGCGCTGGCTAGGGCAGGGGTTGTCACCGTGGAGCATGAGTAGGGGTGGGGAAAGGATTAGGGAAACAGAGGCCAGGTTACAAAGCAAGCCCTATGTCAGCTGCCAGGTCCATCCTGCATAAGGTGTGTTAAGTCTGCATTTGAGCAGCTCCTGAGAATAACGCTGGCCCAAGGCACTATGGGACTGTGACTATGTGACGGTCAGGTCACTGTGCAAACTGAGGCAGGGGAGTGTCCGGGCACAGGCTGTCCGTGGGGAGTGTCTGTACCACTATTTATTTTCAAATTTAGCTTCATGCTTTGCTATTCATTTCCAATTCCACCCGTGAGAGTAATGCTTATCAAACTTGTCTTCCCATTCAGGCACCAGAGGACAAATGGGAAGGTGTCTTTGAACTGTATCCAGGAAATAGGATAGGGGTACCCTACTCTAAATCAGTGTAGGGGTCAGGGGACTAAGCTTCCTGTCCTCCTGTCGGTACCACCTACGCAACAACCCTAAGGTTACGCTCCCCACCCCCAGCTTTGAGAACGGAAGTTAACGGAAAGTCAGGGTTCATTTGAAAAGTCTGGTTCTCTCACATACATTTACCCTTGAGCCAGGAGAGGAGAGCTTCAGAGCAGACATGAGGAGGTAGAGTAGGAAGACAGATTCGGGTCCCGATCTCTGCCTCCTGTAAGGAGGACACATCAGGGTCTCAACTACCTGCGCCAGCTCGCCAGCCACTGTAAGGTGACAGAGGAGTCCTGACATACTGCAGCTCACTGCCATTCTTCCTCCAGCAAGACTCCTCCACCAAAGCAAGGTTGTGCTCCCCAAGTACATTCCTGGCAAGGGCTGGGCTTGCAACCATGTAGTGGATTGTGCTCATTTTGCGCAAGGAAAAAAAAAGTAGTTTTATAAGTAGATTGTATAACAGGTAAAACAAAATTTCCTTTTGACTGGCACCATCTGCTTCCTTCTAAAATATTTTTTTTCAAATGATTATTTAAGCATAACCACAAGAGGGACCATCCAAGGGTTTATTATCTCTTTGACTTTCCTTTAGCAAGTACTCCCTTGAACACCTTCTTTCAAGTCAGTTTATGTAGATCTTCAGTTTTTTGAACCTTAATACATTAGCACAGTGCTGGTTTATCTATTTTCAGATTGAGAGAGACATGGAATTCTTCACATGATTCTTTTAGGTTGATATTTTACTAAAACAGAATGCTCATATGGAAATGAACACAAACCACAGACAAACAGGTCAAAAAAAAAAAAGCCACATGAGAACCCACCTGTGATGGTCCTTTTGATGTAATTTGTCCCCTAACCGTTCATGTGATAAAAACTAGGTTCTCAGTGTGACAGTGTTGGTGGAACCTTTAAGTGGAGGTATCCCCTGCAAGGCGATGAGGCCGCTGCGGAAGGGGGTCAATGAAGAGAGTCAGTGGCATCCTCATGAGATGCTCATTAATCCCCTGAGTAGTGGGCTGTTAGGAAGAGAGCCAGCCTGGCCCATGGGCTACTCTGGCTTTCTGTCTCACCTTGAGATCTCTGTCCCTGGCAGGTGATTCCTACAACAATATCTCAACAATGTGCTACAGGTGATGAGAACGCCACCAGAGATCAGGCCACCCAATCACAGTCATTCAGTCTCTAAACCCTTGAGCAAAATAAACCATTTCAGTATAAAGTGCCTGAACTCAGGTATTTCATTATATTGACAAGACAAAACAAACAAACAAACAAACCATATTAATCTAATACCCTATAGCACAAAAACAGATCAGGAAACTGTTATTAACAGAACTTTGGAGGAACCCCAGGAACTTCACCTTCCAGTCCCTCTCATTCCCCTCTTAAGTGAAGACTAGGCTCCCGTGTGCTCCAAACTTCCACGGTAAAATTCTGTACCTTTTGTAGAAGGAGATCTCCTGTCTTACTATCCTCAACTTCAGAAAGAACATTTTTAGTGATTTGTCCTAACTGTGGAACATCATGTGGGAGTGTGTGAAGCTCTCCTGTCCCTGTGGAGTGTCATGTGGGGGGGGTGTGCCTCTCCTGTCCACAGTGTAGTGTCATGTGTAGCAACTTCCTCCAAGATGAGATCTTTCCATCCTTGAGGGAAAGCTCCTGAGATGCAGATGTTAAACAGGAGGTGAAACAACAGATGCTCTAAGGAGGGGTGAACTGCTCTATTCTGCAGGGAAAGCTCATTACACTCTGAAGGCAAACAAAGGCTTCAGGAAGTCCTTGAAACTGAGCAGATTCATTAGGCCACTTCATCCCCAAACTGACCTACATCTGACGTTTCCCAAGCTGTTGAAGAAACTTCTGGCTGTGCAGTGGACTCCACGCTCCCAGCTTTCATGAGGTGTCACCCCTGTTGGAGTGGTCTTTGGTGATGTAGCTACATTTGAGTCATTTATGTTCCTGTAAGTAACTCTATATTCCTGTAACCCTAATCAAACTCACCAGTCCACCAAGTTGGACTTTTGTGCTTTTCTTACTTTTGCCTGTTGTTAATCTCTGTCTGGATATCTGTGTTCACATCTGCCTAGGAGTTGGCCACCCCACAAGTGGACAGGAAATGAGCATGTGCCCACGACACAAAGACTGTGGAGCCTTCAGGACCACATGGCAAGAACAGTGGGTGTCCTGGTCTAGCATGAGGTAGAGGTGAAAGACCGTAAGACACTTGGTCACCAAAAGGATTGTGAGATCATGAGGAAGAGACAAAAAGAGATTCCGGGGATGAGACCACTGACCTCTGACGGGAGGCAGATTGATTATCTGCATAAACCAGAGCCAAAAGTTCATCTCCGCTCTTCTTGGGAAGTTAGTATTTATTGCTTGTGAAAGGCAAAGAGGAAATGTGTACTGTCCCCTTTCTCTTGCACAAGTGACCTTGAGAGCCTCTAAAATGCACTTTTTCATTAACAGTCTCTTTTTTAACTTGTCCCTGTTATCTGATACCTCTCTCTCCTTGCTGAATAGGAGTTTCACCTGCTTAGATTGCTATTACATTCTCTCTCTCTCTCTCTCTCTCTCT
This sequence comes from Psammomys obesus, assembly GCF_907164565.1. Classification (NCBI taxonomy): domain Eukaryota; kingdom Metazoa; phylum Chordata; class Mammalia; order Rodentia; family Muridae; genus Psammomys; species Psammomys obesus. The sequence continues at coordinate 2,130,866 of NW_026588368.1, read as the reverse complement.
CTCTCAGGAAATTGGGCAATTGGAGCCAGATGTGCACAGGTACCACAGTATGGATGCATTTGGTATGCTTACTCATCTATATACACCTCATAACACAAGTGTTCCCTTTTTTCAGCCCTGGACACCTGTAACTCGGTGACAATGTGTTGTCAGCCTAGCCTGCATCTGGCTGAGTACTCTGCTTGGTTATGTAACTCTGTTTTACCTTTGGTCAACTGAGATCTTTCCAGGAGAGGGCCTCAGACAGGGAGACTTTCACAGGATATCTAAGGAAAGAAGGGAGGTTTAAAATGTGGGAAGAATTAGGAGTTATAATAAGGATATGTCAACTTGGGCCTTTTATCTGAGAAACTGGCCACTAATTAAGGCTTCTTATCTATCTATCTATCTATCTATCTATCTATCTATCTATCTATCTAT
>NW_026588368.1:2130271-2130436 GCF_907164565.1 Psammomys obesus | reverse complement strand
TATCTATCTATCTATCTATCTATCTATCTATCTATCTATCTATCTATTACCTTCATCATCATTATCTATCCATCTATTTTCCTCCTCATCATTAACTATCTATCTTCTTCATTATCATTATCTATCTATCTATCTATCTATCTATCTATCTATCTATCTATCTAT
>NW_026588368.1:2086624-2130261 GCF_907164565.1 Psammomys obesus | reverse complement strand
TATCTATCTATCTATCTATCTATCTATCTATCTATCTATCTATCTATTATGTATTTGTATGTGAAATTGGAAAGTTAAAGCTCTCTTTCAAAAGCATTCTTAGAGAATAATTGGAAATGAAACTGCTAGATTGGGCAGAGTTAGTTCCAGTTATGTGGAGTAAATTGATTTATTAAAAAATGGAAGGAAGAGGTCATCTTGCAAGGTCATTTTTCCCTCCTCATCCCATTATGGTTGAAGCAACAGTTGAAAACTGGTAGTAGTAAAATTAATGCTAGTGTTTATTATAGCCTAGTTCACAGAATGAACAAAATAAGGACATATGTGACTAAGCATGTAAGGACATTTCACACTTCACTTTTGAAAAACAGTCCATTGAGCATAACAGTAATATATTCTGGGTTATTTCCAGGTGTGCCCTGTATGTATACAAAGCTGTTGTATTATTGCATAAATCTTTTGTTAATCTTTGTAATGACTTTCCTTGTGTTGTCTACTTTTTATCTGTTTCTTATTTTTAATTCATGTCTCAAAAACAGTACCTATTTGGTTCTTATATTTTCACACAGTTTGATAACCACAGCCCTTTGATTAAAGTGCTTGTCATTTCTACGGATGAACTTTAGTGTTTCTTTTTGGAATTTGTTTTCTAAACATCACACTCAAAATTTTTATCTTTGCCTCTGTGCAGGCTTCTTTTAGATTAATATCTCTTCTTCGTCTTCTTCTTCTCCTCCTCCTCCTCCTTGTTGTCCTTCTCCTCCTCCTTCCCCTCCTCCTTTTCTTTACCAGCTGTCTTAGTTAAGGTTACTATAGTTCTGATAAAAACACCATGACCAAAAGCAACTTGGAGAGAAAAGGCTTTCGCTTCTACTTGACTGTCCGTCACTGCAGGAAGCCAGGACAGGAACCCAAGCAGGGCAGGAACCTGGAGTCAGGAGTTGATCCAGAGACCACAGAGGAGTGCGGCTTACTGGTTCATTCTTCATGGCTTCCTCAACCTGCTCCCTTATAGAACAGAGGATCACCAGCCTAGGGATGGCACCGCCCACATCTGTTACTAATTAAGAAAATGCCTTACAGCAGGACGTTATGGAGGCTTAATTTTCTTTAATTGAGGTTCCCTCCATTCAGATAACTCTAGCTTGTGTCAAATTGATATAAAAATTAGTAAGCACACAACTCTCCAGTTAAATATTGTGGCTTTGCCCTTTTAGTGATATTCACGAATTTCAATAAATAGCTTTGAACTATTAGAGTCTTCTGTAAATTTCTATTATGTCAGAAATAACATACATTGTGGGCTAGGGAGATGACTCAGAGGGTGAAAAAAATAAATAAAACAGTGCTTGCTGTGAAAACATGATGACTCGAGTTTGATCCCTGGTACCTATGTAACAAGCCTGCTGTGGTGGCCTGCATCTGCAATCCCAGCATCCTACAGAGAGACAGGAGGCAGAGAGAAGAGCATTGCATTACCCAAAGCTCTTGGGCAGCTAGCCGGGAGTATACTGCCCAGCAGAAACAAGAAAGACTCTATGTCAACACAGCACATACATGCACGTGGGAGGGACCACATGCGCACCACACACACACACACACACACACACACACACACACACACACACGAGAGAGAGAATTTTTAAAATTCGACAACTTTTATTGGCATATTATTCCTATCAATTGTTGTGATATTGGCATCATATGTTTGACTTCATAAATGTTGTGAGACCCACGAGACATGACTGTTGCTCTAGGTAGTGCCTGCTTCCCATTTGCCACACGTCTCCTATTTCTGTCATCATGGTTTCTTGCAGCAATTCTACGCTTCCGTGTGGGATTATTTCCACCCAGACCTGTACTGCTTTGCTTAGTAAAGAGGTTGTATTCAAAATTCTTCCAAATTTTGTTTGCACAGAAATATTTGTAGCGATCATGAATTTGGTGGGCATACCTTCACTGAGTATAAATTTCTTAGTGGCCGGTCACTCCCCACCCCTGTATCCTCAACTCATTTAAAGAGGCTGTTGTTCTCTGACTGAAGTGTGTTCTCATAAAAGCCATTGTCAGTGTGACAGACTGATCATGGCTATCAGATCAGAAAGTGGACGGTGTTGGGTTAAAACCTCACTTTCAGTTAGAGAGGAAGCCAGCCTCTGCTTTACTTTTCTCAATTGTTTGGGGCATCTATGTGTCATGTAAGTCACTGATTCTAAGTTTACAGCTTAAGAGAAACATAAGGATTCCTTCCATGTTTTCATTTTGCCTCCTTTTTTCTGCTTTGGTCTTTAAGTCAGTATTATAGTCTTGACAACAGATCCTGTATAAAAATTAAGGGAGAGTGCTTCTTGACTTGCCTTTGAAAATTATTTTGGATATTCTAGGTTTTCTTCATGGCCTTCAACAACAGCAATAATGATAAGGTTAAGCCTGAAGAAAGAAAAGATTCTGACTTCCAGCTGTAATATTAAAACCTCCACCCTTCAACTGCAGATCACAAGCCTCGCAAGGATACAAGAACTACCACTCAAACAGATGGATGGAATTGGCAGAAATGGCTCAGAAGGAGCCCAGACATCAGACTCCAGCTGAGCCGGCTCACGGAAAACACAAACAGCTTCAGGAACCCCGTAAAACAATTATGAAGAAAATTAGAATACCAGTAAAGAAACAGAAATTAGGAAGAAAGCCAAAAAGCTCTGTAGTTGGGAAGTGTATTTAAAATAAATTATTTTCTAGAGAGGTTCAAGTGGAGATTTGGCCTGGCAAAAGAGAGAACCGATGAACTTGAGGATAGCAAAACTGAAAATATTGAAGACAAGGAGCAAAGCTGAGGGAATGAGTGAAAATGAATAGACCCACCTAACCCATGAACACCACTGGGAGCTGTGGAAACAGCACACACATTATTGGAAACTCCAGAATAAAGACAAAAAAAATATTTGGGGAAATAGTAGCTGCAAACTTCCTGTGGAGTTGACTAGAGTACCCAGATCCAAGATCAATGATCGACAGTAGGGTAGATCCAAAGGGAGCCGAGTGAGGCTTACTGCTGTCCAATAGTCAAAAGCCAAAGGGGGGAGGGGTGGAAATCAAAACAGATTCTTAAAAATCATCAAGTAATAAATACCTTATCGTGGATGGGACTCATTGATATGATCAACAACCAGGAAGAGAGAGAATAGGAAGTTATTGCTCATCGCCTCTGTTTTGTGCTGGTGAGATATGGAAATAGTGCGGACAGTTGCACAAGCTGTGAATGGGGTTAATGTCAACAAATTATGTACTTAGTTGGCGCCAATGGCAAATGCCATGGTTACACGTACTTGGGCCACAATAAAAACAGTTATGCAACCACTTTGGTTGGCAGGACTCTATTCTGGGAAGAAATGATGCCTTGAGGAGCACTGCTTTGTTTCTCCTCTGCGTCCTGCTTTGAATGGGTGTGTGTGTGTCATCCATTTCTCTGAGTTTTATCAGGCATAATCTAGGTTTAATCGTGATTTGTGTAGGCTAAGCTACCGAAGTCAGTTTTCAATTGATTTCTGAAGCGTGTTTGATCTACAAAGTTTCTCGCTAATGGAATGACTAAATATGATATCTGCTTTCCAATTCCTGACTTTTTTTTTTTTTGCTTTAAACTAGTCACTTTTATTTATTACAGAGCCTTTCATCCTTTTAACATCTGTGGAACCAACTTTTAGAGAGGGCCTAAGTGCCAAGATCCCTTTCCCTTGGTGATTTCACACTCTGCAGTTTACACGGCAGCTCTGAGGGTCCCTTTTATTTCCTCCACGTCTCCAGAGTGGGCCCTGAACATTAGCTGGACCTGCCTGTCTTCCGATAGGCTGTTCAGGGAATTCTTTCTTGTAATATTCCTGGTGGGATTTATTTCAAGCTTCTGACGGGGGGGGAGGGGCGGGGGGGGCCAGGTAAGTGACCTCATACATCCCTTTAAACTGCATAAGTCTATGGAACTCAGATTCCGTAATCCACTGATTGAATGAGAAATGGCCCACTTCCCTCCCCACATGTCCACCAATAAAATGAAGTTGACAGGGGCCCCAGGTGATTTTAAATTTCCTGCAGTGGAAAATGGAATTCAGGTTTTTTGGAGATACTGATCTTTATGGCTCTTTTTATGGGGCCCGAAAAGGTCTGACCTATTATTTAGACAAAAATCTCCTATCTGCCACCCTGCATCTGATTTACACCCACAGAGACACTGGTGTGCTCTCTGTATCAGGCTCCTTTGGGGAGTAAGGAAGGATGGGCTGTAACATGCTGGAAATGCCTTCCACTAGGCTTGGCGAGCTGGAGGATGATGATTCTTCATCCCTCACTGCTTCTTCATCACTGCCTCTTCATCCCTCACAGCCTCGAGTTCTATAAGATAGTGCTCCCTCGTGATTTGGGCATATGCAGGCCTGGACCCAGTCCCTTCACACATCTCCCAAGAGGCATCTCGGCACCTTCAGACATCCTCTAGCAAACCCTCCATGTTAACCCTTAGCTGATTCCTCTGGGTCATCAGGGACCCCTCTAATCTCGTTTCGGCTTCTCCAAAACTGTTCTCCACACAGCGGGAGTGTTGCTTAGCTTGTCAAGCCATTTCCCGAAGTCTTCATTGCCTTTAGAGTAATAATAATACAAAAAAAAGAAAATCTTCCCTTCAGAAAGCCAAGGGTATTCCCGGTCTTCTCCCCTGGCTTCCAATTACACGAGGTTGTTTGATTTGTTATCTGGCCTAGCTACCTTCTATACACCGTGTCTTCTGGTGGGAATTCCGTCCCTATATTCTGCACCTGTTTAACTCCCGTGACATATGGAACATCTCAGCTCAGCGCCTTCCAAACTTCTGCTCTCAGCTCTTCGCCTCCCGCCACCGGGTCAGGTTCCTGTTTCAGCAATACTCTTCGAACAACTTTATCTTTGGACTCCCATGTTTTGTGGTAACTTCCTGCCTCCTTCAATTAGGATGTGAGCCTCTGAAGGCTGTGCAAGCATCTTATCACCCCCACCCCCCCGAGGCCAGCATAGGACTGACACATGCAAGCTTGCTAAAGGCGAGTATGGTGCAATGAGCGATTGCCTCTCTTGGCACAGCTTTCTCCCTCACAGCTCCCCTGACTGTTTCCAAATTCTTTGAGCAACTTTGCAGATGGGCCCAGGCCTCGTTCAGTTCTATGCTTCCTTGGCTGTCTACTAGGGAAAGCACACAGCAGAGAGTCAGAAAATGTTCGCTGGATCAACAGTGCGGATGTCTGGGCTCAGGGAGCTTGAAGAGTAAAAATGCAGCCACAGATGAAACCCAGTCAAGCCTCTCCATCCTAACAAGGGAGAAAGCGGAAGGCTACTTCCAACACCAGGCTGGAGGTTGCATTTGTTCTTGGTGCATTTGCAAACAGACCCAGGGCTCTCTTTTATTGGTCCTGTCTTACCTTTGTTCCTCTTCCATGTCTCCTAAGAACAAACAAGCCTTTATAGCTCAGATAGCTGGCTTCCTTGCACCAGGCCAAGCAGCAGGGTTTTGTAAACTCCACACTAGTCTCCAGGGCGTGTGTGTTTCCATCCTGCTGTGCTGCTTGCACATGCTGCCTATTGGTACGTGCGGCCTCCCCCATCGAGCAAGGCTTCTCAGCCTTTCCCTTTGCCCAGCCTCTACTTTCCTACCCCTGCTCGGAGCGCTGTGATGAAATACTTCCCTTACCCCTTTAATTTTTATTTTTTCCCTCCGAATAATACAGGAAAGTGGCATATGAGCCATGAAACAGTGTTGATGAATGATGCTGTCAGGATCACCTTGCCTGTCCCCAGCACCTAAAATGAGAACTGCAGCACCCAGAGCTTTCAAGGCACTCTCGTGAATCGCGTCCCCCTCCAACTATGAAGTAGTCATAATGCTGAAAGTCGCCATGGCTTTTTCCTTCTTTATGAATACGCGGGACCTGCATCTCCAGATCTCTAAATAGCACACTGTCCATTTTACAACTTTAATTTTAGAATGGCATGCCCAGGCTTCTGGACTTGCTTTTTTTTTTTGCTTACTACTTCATCTCTGGGAGTCCTGTGTGCCGATAGGTGCCGCCGTAGTTTTGTTCATTTTCCAGCCGTTGCTGATGGGTCACCTTTCATTCATTTCCTGCTAATGGACTTTTTTTTTTTTTTTAACAAAGTTGTTTGGTTTTCTTTTTTCTAACAAGACAGAATATGAAGAATAGTCTTGTGTACAGTTAAGGAAAATATGCAAGAATGAGGAAGAAATACTGAAGTACTGAAGCCTGGCTGGTAACTTTCAGACACTGAGTTCTTATGCTCAGGCTCCCTGTCAGAGCTCAGTTTTAGGACAAGACAGAGACGACTGTATTGTGTGCTGAATACCTATGTGATTATAAATAAAACAAGCATATATCTCTTTTCTGTCAGTCATAGGTGCTGAACAGCAGGGACAACTTCTTAAAACCAAGTTTCATTAGGCTATTTCAGCCGAGGGCAGACACCACCTGCTGAATTGCTACAAGCCCAGCAGAAAGGGTGTCCGCTGCTGCTGCTGCTGCAGAGTGAAAAGTCTCTCTCTATTAGAGAAAACAAGATCATCTTCCTGTTTCACCAAAAAAGAGGGAAACAGCCAAGTCACTAGGAAAAGAAAGAACACCAAGAGAACACACAGACTAGTGAGTAGAATCAGCCAGGTGACGATGGCCATTTTCACACTGGCAAGCTCTACATCCCTACCCTTTCACTATTTGCCTACAGAGTTTGAAAAAAAAAAAAAAACAAAAAAAAAAACTTTGGTTGGGAGCCAGCAATATGGTTTAGCGGGTAAATGGCTTGCTGCTAAGCTAGATGACATGAGTTTGTGTCCCCAAACCCACACAGAAGAAGGAAAGAACAGAGTCCTGAAAGTTGTCTCCTGACCTCCACATGTGTGCTGTGGCAAAATATCAGGCCCTCCCCATAAACAAACAAAAACAAATGTTTAAAAGTTTTAGATAGGAATAAGGCTGAGAGACTGAGCCCAAGACGGATGACCTCAGCATGGGGCCAAGTAAGTGGGTGAGGAGTGATCCCCAGATGATTACCAGTCTGGTGCCAGGGAGCTAGCCATGACATCCTGTTGCAATGTGGGCAGACCATATCATTCCCGAGATCACCCCTGAGGTGACCCCAGACACCCAAGAGATCCCAGGTGTCAGTAAGAAGGGCGAGGAAGTGGTGGAGAAATGGAAGAGAGAGAGAACCAGAAAGATGTGGGAACAATAGAGGCAGAACTGTAGAACGAGGGTAGTGAGGAACAGCCTGATGTGAGTAGCTGGTGGTGTCACCTGGGACCATGGTGGGGGCCTGGCCTGTGCTGCCACCAGGAGCCGTGTCTGGGTCTGTGGCCCTGCAGCAGCAGGGGTCTGTTGCCACCAAAGGCCAGGCAAATGTCCCAGTCTGGGTGGCCTCCTGGGGGACAAGTTGATGACTGAGGGCTGTGCAGAATTGGCTTCACCCTTCACCTGGGCATCTTGAGAGATTTGGCCCTGGGCTCTGGGACTGTGCATGCAGGAGAGCTCACCCTACCCCTAGCCAGCTGCAGTACTTGGGAGAGCGGGCCCCTCATATCTCCCAGGAGGCACAGCAGAGCTAGCCCTGATGACCTGGGTGTAAATGAGCTGGCCTTGCCCCTTGCTGGCTGCAGCATTCCATAGGCCAGCCGGGGTAGGGCAGGAGAGCTTGCCCCAGTGTCGTGGGTGCAGGGGAGCCGGCAGGCTGACCAGCGCGGATCACTCTCAAGCCCAGACCCAGGGCTTTGAATTGGCTCACCCCAACATCTACCCCATTGATGAACCGCTGGAGTGAATGAAGGGTGTGGTCCTGCAGGTCCAGGGCTTTCAGGAGCTCCATGACACAGGGCAATAAGAAGATGATGAGAGGAGCCCCAGGGAGGTTTCAGTAATGACAGTGGAGCAGAAGCCAGAGGCCTCGAACCAGACCAACGACTCATTGCAATGAACATTTGTAACATTTGCAGGCAAAGAAGTGTGGACAAAAGGGTATACTGTGGGACACGCTGTGAAATGCCACAGCTTCCACGACTAGGTTTCTTTTCCTTTTTTTTTTTTTTTTCAGGGTTGTGGGAGGTTGCAAGGGTGGAGAGTTAGAGATTGAGATGACTGGGATTAGGGTGCATAACGTGAAATTCACAGAGAACCAATAGAAAGTTAAGAAAAGAAGAAAGAAGCTTGAATTTATTTAAAGAGTAAAACCAACCAAACTAGATGGCGTTGCTTACCGAACACCTACGCCACATCCTCCTGTTTCAAGGGTAAAACGGTGTGATGTGTTTCAGCTGAGAAGGTTCAGTGACAATGTGATACCGAGGGGTAACAATGGCACCTGACAGGGGGTGGGTGTGTGGGGAATCTGCAGAAATGGAAGCTGCTCCAGGAGAGTCAGAGAAGAGCAAGGAGTGAGTGTGAGGTTAGGAAGTCCCTGTGCTCTCCTGGACACAATCAGTGTGCCACACACTTGCCTGACACTAACGTCATAAAAGCAGCTTTTCTCTCTTAAGTAACAAGCCAACTTTTAACTCTAACTTCTTAAATTTACAAACCTAATTTTTTTTAAAGTATGGGTTCCTTTGTAACACTTAAAGTCAAACACAAATACATCCCCAAACAGTGCAATACACATTGTTTGTATGGTTTTTATCTCCAAAACATTTTTTTTTTCTGGTAAAACACTGAGACATACACACACGAATCCAAGGTCTTCTACCTCCCTACTTCTGTGTCTTGTCTTAGGTCTTGTGGAGGACAGCACACAGGGAGGCCATCGGCTGTGACAGCAATCTTGTCCTCTGGACACCTGAGCACTCACCCGATGTTCTCCTTCAAGAGTGTTTTTAAGGTGACACTATTTTCAGAAACTGTGCTGGATTGCTTCCTTTTGTCATCACAGACGTGTCAGTAAACAGATAAAACACCATGAACAATCAGTTCTCTCTTATGCAAGCCATTCTATGAGGAAACTATGCCTTTTTTGGGTTTAAAGGGCACACTGAGGTGCAAAACCTGTTCTGTCCTTCCGTGCGGATTCTCTGGAGGCTCTTCCTTTTTCTTCTGAAGTTTGGGTTTTTGCTTTTGAGACATCTATCATTACGTAGCCCTGGCTGTCCCGGAACTCGTCATGTAGACCAGGCTAGCCACAAACTCACAGAGATCAGCAGACTCTTCCTCCCGAGTGCTGGAACTGAAGGCACCGCTTCTTCTCTCACTTCCTCCTTTTCTGTGATCCGGTTCCAGCTCCAGGGATTTTTTTTTTTTTTTCAGTGAGACTCCCCCAGGCATAGTATTCACAATGCCTGGTGAAAGCATCTCACCTTCTCTACCACAGCCTGGCTTGGTTTTGCAACCTTCTCTTCTTTGGTAAATCGTTTGAGGTCACGGACAAACCTCAAGTGTCTTCTCTAGGTGCCATTCTCATGTTCCGTAGTGAGGTCAGCCCAAACCCAGCGAGGCTTCTGATGCAACCACAGGTGTTCAGTCCCTCCAGCATCTCATCAGAGTCAGTGTCCTCCTCAGCTGTAGCAAAGGCCCTGTTTAGACGACAGACCTTAACATCTGCCGTAAGTCCTTAAGGTAATGGCTGGATCAAAGAGATCAGGTTGTGGGGCGTGAGCACCAGATAACGCTTCCACATCTTGCCAGCAGCAGAAAGACTCCTTACGCCAGCAGCTGAGATCTGACTTCCCACAGCTCAAATGAATCACTGGCAGTGCATGCTTATTTGTCTGCTTGAAGGGCCTAGGAGACTCACTGCTCCGATCACAAAAGGGTTTCGGTGCGTAGCCTGCCATACTGCCCTCAAGCAAGCCCATTGTCATATCCATAAGAGCCTTGAAACCTGGCACAGACCTGGCTTCTTTGTAGATGAGGGCCAGACATCTGTTTCCAGAAAAGAGAGCTTCATCCATATTAAAGATTCGCTCTAGCATACAATTTTCTTCCATAACTCGCCTATCTAGAATCTGTGTCCTTCAATTGGTTCGTACAGGCTTGCCACTCATTTTGATTACAAGTAATGTAACTCTGATTTTGAATTGCTCACATCACCCTATATTAATGGTAAATTTAACCTTTTCTTTCAACATCAAAAACAAATATATTGTGTTTTTGCTTGCAATCATCGCAGTCCTGGAAGGAGAACATTTTAGCATCTGATCTTCGGCCGGGCTGTGAGAAGTTTCCCTATCCTGGACATAGGCTCTTCTGGATTATTTGTTAGTAGTTTTTCATATCCTTTAGCAGACCCTGTCACTTAGAGATCATAACTTTGGCCATGGACGCTGCCTAACTTGAGAGTAATGATCACCCACCATGATCCTCTACTTTTAGTGTCACCCTCCTTGTGGCCTCTTGCTGACACCTTATGCCTTATCTTACATAGCTCTTATTTTGCTTATCATGGCCCCGTGTGCGCAAGCCCACTCCCACTGTAACACGCCACAGTGCCCCACAGTAAACCTTTAGCCATAAGGACAAGGAACACAGTCTTCAAAAACAACGTAATGTATGGTATAGTGAATATGTCAGTATCAGATTGGCTTATTCTCAGTCTCAAGTGTCATGTGTTGAACATAATTGTATGTACTAAGCTTTTACAATGGCTGTACACTGGGTTCGTTTATACTGGTTTTACCACAAACACACACTGGGTTATGGTTCTGTGGTAGCATCATGGGGGATACCCACAGACTCATCGGGCAGCGTGTTGCTTTCATGCATGACTCTCCCGTGTCATTTATACCAGGAAGCATATGCTAATTCTTCATCAGTCTTGCTCTGGGAATTTTTTTCTGTTTCATTTTTACTTCTTTATATTATCGGTATAATGTTTTTTTTTACAATATTTGGCAGTATTCTATTACATAAAATGTCATTAGTATTAATTTCCTGTTGATGGAGACTTAACTTTATTTCTAACACTTCGTTATTGTCAACACCACCACTTGAACACGTTGTACGTAGTTAGGGCACATATGCAAAAGCAGTCCTACCTATGTGTTCAAGTTTGCCGCACCTGGGTTTGGCCTCCCTACTCAAAATGACTTTCTTAATTATTTAATATTTTTAATGTGAAAAATATTAAATAATTGGGTAAAGCAGGTGGATTAGTGGCTACACACGACCGAGTGTCAGCTCACCCCCATGTTGGCTTCACCTTAGGCTTCATTCACCTTTTCATCTTCAAGTCACTTAAAATCAATCGAAATCAGCATATCCCAGATTTAGAAATAGTTTAGCAGTCCCATAGAAAATAATGGTTTCTTAAACATATAGATGGAGGTTGGGATGGGTCAGCTAATTGGTAGAGAGCATGTTTAATGCGCCTAAGGCCCTGAGCACAATCTATGCATCATACATGCACGTAAACATATATAAGCAAACATAAACACAATATTATTATCGTTTGTAAACCATTAATATTTCCACGGATCAAATCTTCTCAGTTGTTTTATTTTGTAGTTCATTTGTTTAAGACGTATGCAAAATTCATAAATTAACATTGGTTAATGTCTTTAATCTATAATCTTTCTTCTTGGAATTCAATGAGGGAAATGAGCCAGGCTCTGAGAGATGCTCTTAGAACGTACAATGATCTAGGTGCTGCTGACTTAATCTCAGTGATGTGATGAAACTATAGGTGTTCCCTGAACATGTGGGAATTTGAGTGAAAGGTGAGACACAGCATTTGGCTATTGCTTTTGTGGGGGGCATCACGATCTCAAAGGTTGTGCTTCTGCTTCATCGGTGGAGGAGGGCATTCTGATATATGCCAGGGCATTCTGTTGTAGCCAATTTTTTTCTTCAGGAGAAAGTGGTAATCAGAGCTAAACCTGCTGTGGTTCTATCACAACCCAGATGGTGTGGATATGAGAAATGCTTATATCCAGACCACTTTGGAGCTCTACGTAATGGAAGGGAAAAGGATGTGTGAAATTCAGTGTGGGGCCCTCTAAAACACGGAGGCTCAATCACAAGAGTGTACCGTTCCTGTACACACTGGCACTCTGTCAGGAGGGTCTTCTTAGCACGTTTTTTCTTTCTCAGCACACTGTGCTGTTGTATCAAGAAAAAATTCAAAACACACTGAAAGGCCATAAATTTTGAAGGAGACAGTGTAAACACTGAACCCAAACTCAGATATGGCACAAAATAGGAATTATGACACTGGAAGTTTAGAACAGCCATCCTGAACATATTAAGAGCTCTAAAAGATAAGGAAGACAAGCATTCAGAGCAGATGGACCATGTGAGCAGAGGCAGATGTTCTAAACACACACACACACACACACACACACACACACACACACACACACACAATAGCTGGACTGAAGTTATTTTAACAAAAGTGAAGCGTGTTTTTTGGAAGATTATTAACAGATATGTATGAAAAACAAACCCTCTCTGCTCTTGAATATATTTCACTTGAAATTCTCCAAACTAAAATGAAAGCAGGAAAAAAAATCCCCAGAGTATCCGAGACTCTGGACCTCCCTAAAAGGAAAAACACAATGGTAACACTAGCAGGAGAATCATTAGAAAAAAATATTTGAAGAGGTCGTGGTTAAGCACTTCGCTCAAATTAATGTAGACAGGATCATAGACCCAGAAAGCTTAGAAAACACCAAGCAAAATATATAACAGAAGGTGATACTCAAGCGTATTATTTCAAACTACAGAAAATACTGAAAAATCCTCAAAGAAGGTAGATGGGTTGAAATATTACTCGCCTGGGAACAGGAGTCAAATTTAAATCAACTTTCCTACGACAACCGTACAAACAAGAAAAGAGTGCAAGAACAATTTTAAAAGATTTCAAAAAATAACAATAAAAGAAGCCTAGATTCATTTGCCTTGTGGCCTTGTCCTTTGATGGAAAAACAATGAGTTTCCAGAATGACAAAAATGAATAAATTTGCTGCTGGTAGAATTATCTGGAAAAATGTTTTAAAATATTTAGAGAGAAAGCAAATGATAGAACCCAGAAATTTTGACCTATGTAAAGAAAGGAAGAGCGCTGGAGAAAAAAAATAACCAAAAATAAAATACAAGCTTAATTGATTACATGCCTGTTCCTATGTGTGTGGGAGTGCATGCTGTGTTTGGTAGGCATGTGCTTGTGTGTGTACATGTGTGCATGCACATGAAGGCCAAGGTCAATATCAGGTGCCTTCCTTGATCTTGCTCCACTTAGTTTTTGATACAAAGTCTCTCACTGAAAGTGTAGCCCCTCTATTCAGTGAGTTTGGTTGGTTTAATAAGTTCCAGAGATTCATCTGTTCTGGTTTCAATTTATACTACAACATCATAGCAGTAAGACAACATCATACCAGCAAAAAAGTCCAGACACATTGATCAGTGGAATAGACTCAAGGACCCAGATACAAGTTCACATGCCCACTGAATTTTGACACAGGTGCCAAAATATATATATTGGAGAAAGACAACATCTGTAAATGGTGCTGGGGAAAAAAAAGAGCTATCTACATGTAGAATGAAACTTGATTCTTCTCTCTCACCCTGCAATGCACACAAATGAATTTCGAATGTATAAAAGAACTCAACGCTATGTCTTAAACCCTGAAACTTCTAGAAGAAAGAGTAGAGTGTACAGTTCCGGTGAAGATTTTTTGCATAGGACCCTGCTCTTCCAGGAAACAGAGTCAGCAATCAGGTGGGACTTCATGAAATGATGAAGCAATGAAGGCTACTGCTATTATTCTTGATTGCCCAATAGGCCTTGATGGTAAGTCCCTTTTGCTAAAGACACCACATACACATTTTAGTCACTGAACGTACAGAAAGAACACTGGCCCTGATGAGAAGGCCTCCTCCCTAAAGGCTAGCTCTCTGAACCCTGGAAGGCGCCACACAGGCTCTGGGAGAGAAGTTATCAATGATCTCACCCAGCTGTGCACTCTGAAAGCAGCAAGATGAACACCAGGAGATATGCTCCCGGGTAACCAGGGATGCGTGCTATTGTGTCACCAGCCATTTTCTAATTGGATTTAGGGCCTATTTCACGGGAGGGAATTGATGCCTGATACTGTAAACCAAGAACCCACGGTTGAGAAACTATTAGGCACCAGAGGTGAAGCTATTATTATTATTTCGCTAAATGGATGTGGAATCAAGCGACATGTCCTTCACGCCTGTTTTTCTGCATTCATAAACTAGTGAAGTGCTCGGGCGTCATCAGGAAAGTTTCTTTATTCAGTGCTGCCAGCTAACATGGAAACTCACAACCAGCCAAAGTGCAGAGAATAAGTGTCTGTGGGGTGCTCAGCCACAAATAGGACATCAGTATAATGCCACCTTCCAAGGCTCAGGAGCCACCTTGGAAGAGTGGATGGAGAGACTGACTGTAAGACCAGAGGCCCAGGAGGATGTAAGCAAAAGCGCGTCTTCTGGGCATGACAGGACTACCCTACTCATGAACTCATAGCCACTGTGGTTGCCCACATAGGATCACACTCTCAACATTCCAGCTTTGGGGATGGGAGGCTCATGAGCCCAGGCCTCTAACTAAAAAGCTATTGACAGTTGATGGCTCCTGGGGAAGGAATAGTCAGTTTTCTTTAAGTGTGGCTCCTGGTAGTATGGTCCCGATTCCATGAGTATGTGGGTAGCACAAAGTACGTTGTTCTCATGTATGAAATTCTTAGAGAATAAAAATATCACGACTTAAAAAATACATATCACAAACCCTGGATCAGCCACTAGAAAAAGGTAAAAGAAAGAAGTAAAATGGATATGAGAGGGAAGAGAGAGAATGAAGTAAAAATGCCGCCCAAAACTGTAGGAGGTAGAGAAAGAGTGGAAGAAAATAACAGGAAATGAGGGTAACAAAGAAATCCTAATAAACAGGGTAGGTACTGAGCCAGCTACATCACCGGTCAGAGAACACAGAGGGAAGCAAGGCTGAGGGAGAATAGGTAGTGGGCAGAAGACCCAAGAAAGGCCAAACTCATAAAGTACGTATGCCAAACGTACTTTAAATAGCATTCCAGGCAAAAGAGAAATCCCAGAAATAATTTTAAAGATTACAAAAAAAAAAAAAAACATAAAATATTTTGAACTAACATTCAGATGTGCAGAATACGGCAAAAGCAGCACTTTCAGGGACATTTGTAGCATTAAATTTCTGTATCGGAGAAGTTGAGAAAGACCTAGAATTCGTGATGAGAAACTGCATTTGAGTAACGAGAGAAACCACAGAGAAGTGAAGAGAGCCAAGGAGAGAGAGAGAGAGAGAGAGAGAGAGAGAGAGAGAGAGAACTTAATATTCCAAATATTTATTTTAAAAAAAGAAGACTTAGAGTAACAAATCTCTTAAGCTAATTAAGATAACAGAGAGAGGACCCAAGTTACAAATATTGGTAGTGAATGGATCATGCAGGCATTAAAAGGGAATGACGGCTCACGCAGAACAACCCTATACCCACATGTTGGTAATCCAGATAAAAGAGACAATGTTCTCAATGTCACACAAGAAAACACAGTCTGAATGGTACGTCATCCATTGAAGATCCTGAATCGATAGCATTTTGCCAAGGATGAGTTCACTGATGAATTCTACCAAGTGAAACTGGGTGCTACAAGGGCTCGTTTCTTACTTCAACATATCCCCTCACTCAAGACCGAAATTCCAGATGCCAATGAGCTACCATCACCACTCATCTGCTTTGTCTCACCACCAGTGGACTTTGGTTAGGTGGGGTAGGGTATTCAACTCCAGGTTGCCGAACTACGTGCCTCTTTTTACTTCTTAATTTTGAGACAGGGTCTCATCTAGTTGCCCTGAGGATCAGTCTTGAACTTGGAGTTCCCCGCCCTGCCTCTGAGTAGCTGGGATTTTTTTTTTTTTTCAGTTGCATCAGCCTGGCCACAGGCAGCATGTTTCCCGAAGCGTAAGAGTTTAGCTAAGTCTTTCTGCCCTTAGCCTTTTCCTGACTGAAGTTGCTGCTCTGTAAAGTTGTTTGAGAGGCTTTCTCAATGGCTGTCTGGGCCACCAACTCAACGCAACGAGCAGTACAATTAATTTACCTTGCATCCGGGTTTCTAAGGACTTTTTTTTTTTCAAATATATATTGTTTTATAATTACACGCAGTATTTCCATGTTACTCAGTCATATGTATAAAAATCTAGCTCTATTCCCAAGAGCTCATTTTCTACCGTCTGTAGAGAGTGACTTTAATATACATACTACTTTACTTCTTTATTGTTCGTATGTTTATGTGTCATACCCCTACATGCCATGGGGCATATGTGGAGACCAGGAGACAACATGGGTGAGCCAAGTCTTGCCTTCTACTACCTGGATCCCAGGATCAAACTCGGGTTGCCCAGTTGGCGGCCATCTGAGCGGTCCCCTACTAACATTCGTTAGTTTCTAGTCATCTTAATTTTAATGCGGGAGAGTACATGGGTGAAATTCCTTGTCCAACAGTAGCATGCTGCTATGCCTTTCTTTAGCCTCTTCTCCACCCAGCTGGGAGCCACGCTTTCCATACCTTCTCCTCCACCTCAGAGTCTGTGCAGTATGATTTGCTCAGTGACCTGGGCACAAACATTCCACTTTTGGTTCTTTTCTATGAATGATGGTGCAGAAAAGGCCCTACTGTTGTACATGTTTTAGAATTTTTATTTTTAGAATTTCAGATTTTATAATGAACACATCTCTAGTTTCTTCAAATGCCTTTTATGCCTCTTGCTTATATTTACTGGTATTTTTCTTAGTTTTAAAAGTGTGTAAATTATATAACTATATCTTTCATATCCATTCATTTCTAGTCTCTATCTCTCATTGGTGTAAAGATTTCTTTTTTTCTTAAATGTTTTCCTGAGAATCTAGATGTTAGGCTTTTTTTAATTTAATAAACTTTATTATAAAAACTCTTGCAAATAAAAATAGAAAATGATACACCAACATTAACTAGATTTCTTAAAATGTAGTTAGTTAGATTCAGCTTGCTTTTCTTTCCTTTAGGGTTTTTAAATCCACATTCACTGGTGGAATTCATCTGTGCTTTTCTGTTTTGGTTTAGTTTGGGGCAGATTTTTGAAAGAAGTGTATTTACGTTTTAGTTTTTGATGTCATCTATCAACTAATCCTTCACGAATGTTAACCCCAAGCCAGACCTCTGCCCTTTCCACCGGATCCACTGACCTTTTAACATCCTGCCCAAGAGGCCTGAGAAACAGTTCAAATTCAGCATCTTCAGACTGAGTTACTGTCCTCATACTTCTACAGACAGATCATCCATAGCCATTCGGATTGCTGAGGCAATAATCATGGATACTGCCGACATCCCACAGGGTCAATTCACATCCAAGTTGTATTTGTGGTACTGAATTTGGGGTTGAGGCATACCCTATGACCTAAGCCTGGTTTGGCTACCATCTCTCAATAAGCCAATTAAAAGAGACAACAAAAAAGAGAAATGGAAGATTTATCCTATGTGGCCACATTTGGAAGAGGGACAAGGAGATCCAGGGTATCCCTCAAGTCTGTCTTTGAGGTCCTGAAATAAGATTAAGGTTTCAATAGAAGGCAGGGCATGAACAGCTAAGCGTCCCTGGTAGGGTGTGGTCCCTTCTGTCACTGACCCATCACTGCCTGGGCTTCAGTCATCCTGTAAGGTGGTCCGAGGAGTTGTTGGAACTGTGGAATCTCTTTCAGGGATACAAGGACCCCTCTAATTGGGGCATCTTCCTTCTCTGAGCATGAGATTCCTGAGAAATTTTCCATTTCACTGGGAGCCCATTGTTTCAGTAGTCTGATAGTGAGATCGAGAGGTATGACTGTCTCTGTAAGACAGCTTCGCTCCTGCCCAGGGTCACACTTGGGATCCACTGCATCTCAGCAACAGACCACTGCCTCCTCTCATGCTGATTTCACTCATCAAGCATCCGACTTGTTCACAGACCAAGGAGCAAGGCATTCGTTTTGAAATGTAGGCCTCAGGTGCGCTTCCAACTGATACACTCTGTTCCCTGGCCTTCCGGGCTCTGTATGATCGGGCCTCTTGTTCCTCAGACTTTGTCCGTGGCTTCCCCACCACTCTGGTTAGGCTGATGCCTGTCAAGTGCAACAACTCTTCTTCCTGGTATACTTTTCCCCAGCATCCTCAGGGCTCTCTCCTCAAATGCTCAAGAGCCACGTTTTCGGTCCTCACGTTTCTTTCCCACTTTCTGTTCTTCACATATCTAATCATGCGTATACTACAGATAGCACTGATGGTTCCCTGCTTGGACCCATGAGGCCTTTGATGTATTTGTTATGCTCACTGACTCAGGGTTTCTGTTGCTGTGACGAGACACCTTGACTAAAAGCAACTCAAGGAGGGGCGGGTTTCCTTCATCTTACCCTTCCAGTCCATCACCGAGAAAAGTCACAGGAACAGGCAGGTGTGTGAGTCAGGCGATCTTGGAGTCCAGAAGAGGCTGTTAGGTTCCCTTAAGTTGGAGTGACAAGTGGTTGTGAACCGCCTAATCTGGGTGCTGGGACCTGAAGTAGGATCCTCTGCAAGAGCAGTACGCACACACTTAACCTCTGAGCCATCTTTCCAGCGTGAGAGGCATTCTTCAGCATGGAGAGATGGAAGCAACATCCACCGCCCACCATCTACACAGAAACCGCCCACCACCTACACTGACACTGTTTCTTTCACAGTTTCATCACCCCTTAAAGAACATTCCACAAGAAGACAGGTGTTTCTAACTTGTTCGTCACTGAAACCCTAGGAAAGAGCAGGGACTCGAAAACATAAATTTAAATGCATGAAGTAGATTGAACAACATGGAAATTAGCAATGGTTAAGTAGGAAATATAGGTTTAAAACAAGAATAAAATTATTCATAGTTCTATTTCGTTCTTTCCTTCACTCATATCCTTGGCTTCTTGTTGTTATTCTTTTTTTTCTCCCTTGTTTGTTTGCTTGCTTTTCATTGCTTAGCTTTTTGAAACTGTTTTACTATGACTGGCCTGGCACACGCTGTCATCCCCAGCCCTGGGACTGCTAACATACATCGCCACACCCAGAATAGTATCTTTTTAGATTCTTTGTGTTTTTATCTTACGCCTTCTCATTCTCTCATTTTGTTTACTTATTGACCGGTTTCATAGGAGGTGTTTTCAAAAACAGAATTTTAAATTGGTTAATATTCTCTCCTGTACATTTTCTTTCTTGGTGTTGTTTTTTATTTCATTTTTTTTTTCCTACAGTCTTTAGAGTTTATCCTGCTGATCTTGTGCTGACTTCTTTGTCCTTCAGGGTTGCTCAATGCTATAAAGCCCTTTCTTTAATGTAAACAAAAAGTGTATTTAAGTCTCCTTTGTCTTAATCTTCTCACAGGACATTGTAAGTCTAGTGGTATTCCCAATTTTACAAAATTATTAAAATGTCAGTGTTTTCTTTGGTCCATAAGGTAGCAGGAATGCAAGTTTTTTTTTTCTTGAGTAAACAAAGTGGGTTTTGGTATTAGTTCCCTAATTCCAAAGTATATGAAGCTGCTTTTAATTATCCTGCATGATGAGAGTGAGAAGGCTTTCCCTGGAATGTTGCATATTCTTAGGATATTGTTAGAGCTTGTCCTAATGAGAGAGAGGGAAAGAGAGAGGTTGGCGGGGGTGAGGATATGCTCGTGAATGCTTGAGAAGAAAGCCATTTTCAACGTTTTAGGGTAGACTGTCCCTCATGTCTACCAAATCCTTCAACCAAGGGTGCTAAGGTGCTTTTGACAGACAGGGCACAAATAAGGACAAAGTCTCTACTTTGCTAATCTTGGGGTCTTCCTCTTGTGCTGCTTATTGATTGCCTAGCATGGACCAGACAGCAGTGTGCTTACTGCAAGTTTCCACCCCAGTATGGCACAGTGGGGTGTACACAGAAGGGTTTAGCAAGACCACACCTTAAAACTTGTTGCATAACCTTGAAGTTAAGATTGAAATAAGCAGGCCATAGAGTCCATCAATTCCCCCTGGCAGGGCTTCCTTGTCTGACCTCAGTGGATGAGGATATGGTCGGTCCTGATGGGACTTGATGTGCTGGGGAGGGTTGATATAAGGAAGGGGGGCTCCCGTTTTCTGGGGAGAAAGGGATTGGGGAAGGGGGAACAAAAAGAATGGGGATCTGGGTGGAGAGGAGGGAGGTGGGCACCCTTGGAATGTAAAGTAAATAAACAGAATAAAACAAAAATTAAAAAATAAAATAAAAAAGGAAAAAAAATTGAAATAAGCTTATCTGCCCATAAGACTGCCACGTATCACCAACAATAGCATTAAGCCATGGCTAATACTTGGTGGGAGGGAGCTGGGTCTCTTACCAGGTTCCATTCGCAGACACCCAGGGAAGTGGGAGGGCAGTGACATGTTGAATATTCCTTTAAAGTGTTTTGTATTTTTATGGGTCTTGTCTTCTCGAGTGAAGCATTCCATGGTTAGTAGTACATGAGTCTTGTTCCCTGAGAAACGCAAGGTAGGACAGTCACCAGCTCAGCAGGCATGCTTCATCACTCCGCTCTCCATCAGCCAGTGCACATGATGTGCCTGCCATTCCTTGGATCCCACTGATGTCCTGGTCCCTGTCACTTGTGGCTGGTGAATGCAGCTCTGCACTACAAAGGGTCGGTGGTTGTTCTCTGCTGTACTGAGCGAAGCATAGGAACCATACAACCCAAAAGTCTTTGTGGGCTATCATCAGATGACTCAGGCCAGATGAACTCAACAGTGACTATGGGAGAGTTACAGCATTACGGGGAACCATGGAGTTGGCCTGGCCTAGTTGCCTTGAGAGGTTTGTGTCACAGGTTTTTCAGGTTACCGTTCTTGGTTCCTGGGGCACAATGTGCCTTTCAGTTCCTGAGAGGCTGATGCACTCTCTTGGGCACTAAAGCATTCAGGCTACTTTGTGTTTCTCTGTATGCCCTCTCAGTAGTCAAGGAAGCATGGAAACTTGACAGAAGAATTGGTCTTGGATATTAATCTTGCGTACCCTGTATAGCTTGCTAACTTCATTGTATCCTGGCAACTACAACTGAACTAATCCTGGCCACTGCCATTATATTCTGTTTCCGATAAAGATATTAAAAAGTCTGATTGCCCTGAATAAAATTGTCACAGCCTCAGTCTTGCTCTGACCCCTCTAACCCAAGCCTGGTTTCATCCCTTGTGACCATATCAGGTGACCTTGGCTCCAATAAGTGAGCATGGGTGCTTATATGTCATCAATTTCCAAGCTATTATCTCATCCCCAGGTTGTTTGACCTGAGATATATGAGTTCCAAGGCTCCCCGTTCTACAGGTAGCCAGGTAGTCACCAGCTACAGGAAACTTTCACTGTCGACATCTTCAGCAGAGAGCCTTGCACTCTATTTTTAAGAGTGTCATCTGTCAATGACATTCCTCAGGCTATTTCCTAAGCCTTAGCTTGACTCCACTCTTCTGTATGTCTCTTCCCCTCCCCATAAGTGCAGCTAAATAATAAGCAAATGTCAATTACTAATTTAGATATTTTAGGAAACTAATCCTTCTTCTATTCCGAAAGAAGCTATTCTGACTACCTTATTCAAAATTATAATTCTGGCTTCCAGAACGAGCATAGTTACTCATCCTCTGGAAGAAAAAACAAAGTCATTATCACTTGTGATTAATGAAAAGTCACCCATATATTTGATAAGAGATTTCTTGGAAGCTTTATGTCCTTTCTAAGAAGAACACATGGTTTTCAGTGTCTTGTGAAAAATAAAATTCAAGGCCCCTGTTCAAAAGATATCATGCAAACAGCAATAGAGCATTAAAATTCTCAAGGCTGTATGCCCATGAAGCCAGCCTCTGACCCTTATGTTGTATGTTTTTATTTTATTCCCTAGAGAATGCCAAGAAATGTGAGCTAAATGTTTAAAAACTAAACAATACTACTCAGAGCGTTGAATTTTTTCAACAAAGGCAGACAACTCTTTGCTTGGCAGGCACATGATTATATGACAGCACTTCCCTGAAGGTTTTTAAGTTTCTCTGTGGCTCAGCTTCCTATTCTGTAAAGTTAGAATAACAATTGTACCCGTTTCGTGGAGTTCTTATAGGGATATAATGAATTACTGCAGGTAAATGCTCAGGGCTGTTCTTGGCATGCAGAATGCTTTGTAAAAGTTTGGGCTTATTCTTTGAAAATGTTTCTGATTTTAGTGTTTAATCTTAGTTAAAGTGTTTCCACATGTAGCTATATTTTATCATAAGACATCGAAGCATGAATCAGAAAAAAAAAAAAAAAAAAAAAAACCAAGGAAATCACAAAGTAACAGGAATCCTACTTTGGGCACTATGGTCGGTACATAAGCAACGTGGGAACCACAGTGTCCTACCTAAACAAGTTGACTAATGGATGAATTTGAGTGTTCCTTCTTTCAAATAGTATTTACCTTTTGCTTACTTGTAATCCCAGTACTCCACAGGCTGAATGAAGCGCAAGGATCGAAATTTCCAGGCCAGCAGGGATGGTACAGCGGTATCAAGCCCCTAACACCCTCCAAAGATGAGGCTACAGTTTCATGTATATTTTTACTAAATAATGGGTGAGTTGTTTTGGGGCTCTCCCCCCCCATCAGATAAAAACTATTTGATTCTAGTTGCGCACTGAACATTTTTTTTTTCCTCAAAGAAATTAATTTGTGCAAGCAAAGGAGGAAGGGACCCAATCTTCTTGTCAGTGATGGATGGTTCCTGCTGTGGACTTGTACCCTTGCTGTCAACTCCCCCGGAGTTCCCACACGGGCTTATAAACTCCATCAGTTCAGTTTTCTGTGGATAACTTGATATGAGCCTGCAGTTTGCTTTTGGAACGGTTTCCAGCCCACTGTATGGTGATTGGTGGTGGTAGAGTTCCATCATATGTCGCTCTGGGAATCAGGTAACGCCCCTCCGCAGCCCCCAGCCCCACTGGTCATGTAGACAGAAATGATGTGTGAGAATACAGGTACTTGGGACACAGATAATCCTGTGTATTAACATCTGAGATCATGTGGTGAGCGTTCTTGCCTGAATAGCTGATGCCAAGTCCTGTGGCATGGGGTCACAGAAGCTCAGGAGAAAAGCTTCCAACACCAAGCCCTCTCGAGTGTTGGGATTTGTACTTCTTGGAAGTCACAATTAGTTGGCAGTTGCTGCTGTTTCTGCTCAGATCAATTTGGACAGTAGTTAGGAAAAATCCATTTGAGGGTGGCTTCATCACGGTCCTGCCAAATGCCTATGGGATTAAATAGCTGCACAAATGTCAGTCTACACACACAAGAGATAAAGGTCCTCTATACATTATAGCGCAATCCCGTTTCCAATTATCTTTGACAGAACTGTGGCATAGCTAGCACGAGTTATTTATGGTAGTTCTTCGGTTGTAACAGGCAAACTCCTGTGCTCATGAAAAGACAAGAGATTGGAAGACAGTCTCTGATTCTGATCTCTCCCTCAGCACTTTCTGGCTTTGTGGTAGAAACTGCTTTGTGCCGTGACTTCCTCATGTGTAAAATAAAGACAACAACACTTATTTCAGATGGTGCCGTGTGGGTTGAAAGTCATCAAGAGAAAAATTTTAATTTTGATGAAGCCTAATTTATCATATTTCCCCTATGGTTTGTGTTTTTGTGTTTTGTTAAGGACTTTTTCCTTACTGTACGAGGTCATAAAAGTTTTTGTGTATTTTTCTAGAATTTTGCATGCTTAGATTTTGTCTTTAAGCCTATCAGTTCCCACTGATTCTCCATGTGTTACAAGAAATTATGAATTTGTTTTGTTTGGTGGAGTTGATATTCTAGCACCACTTGCTGAAATCACTCTAATTTCTCAGTTAATGATCCTAAATTTCGGTTGAAAGTCAATCGATGGTCTTTTGGGCCCTATTATCTATGTGTTCATCTAAATCCATGCTGTCAAGATAGCTGAAATATTAAAGTGTTCAGATTGCCGAGCATGAGTCACAACTTGGCTTTTCAAAAGACATTGTTAAGAAAAAGACAAGCCACAGATGAGGAGATAGTATTTGCAAAGCGCACACATGTCATTCCTTTTCATCTTCCCCTGACTTTCTCTGTCAGCCTCAGAATTACAGACTTAATCTTTGGCACAGTGTTTAGAGACCCCTGAGGGAATCCAAGGCTTTAGTATCATTATCACCATCCAAAAAGTGTTGTTTTGCTTCCTCAGACAACCAAGCTAAAGGTTTGATCATTTTAAAGATGATTGTGGATGGATGTTTTACGTGTGTTCATCTTCCCAAATTAATCTTAAAGCATCCCATCCACAAGCGAGCCAGTTCTTGCTAGAAATGTCGTCTCCTCTCCTTCTTATCTGTATTTTGCGTGCATGTTTGAATCTTAACTTATCCACTCTTTAAGGCCTTTTGCTAACACAACCTTTAATGATATAAACTTCCTGTAGAGCACACATTCTACGTACCAGTATTTCCTAACACTTTCTGAGACCCGCCATGACTTCTTAATTTGCTTTCTGTTTCTATAACAAAACACCATGACCAAAACAACTTCAGATGGAAATGGTCACAGTACATCATGAAGGAAGTCAGGGACAGGAACTCGAGGCAGGAACTGAAGCAGAGGCCATGAAGGATGGATACTTACTGGCTTACTCATGACTGTCTCAGCCTGTTTCCAACCCCCAACCCCATCCCAACCACATGCCGAGGGGTGGTGCAACCAGTGAGCTGGGCCCTCCCACATTCCTGGTTAGTCAAGTAAATGCTCTCTAGACAATATGATGGAGGAGTTTTCTCAACAGAGGTTCCTCTTATCAGATGTTTTTCAGAGACATGGATTTCTTTGTGATTGATCTCTTTTTGCCATTTCTATCTAAACTAATTACCTTGTACATGTACTCTCTGTGGTATCAAATCTTTAAATTTATTTTTAGAATTTTCTCAATAGTCTACCACATAATTTAATCCTAAATTATATGTTCTTTAAAACTGTATAAAGTTTAGATAACAACTTTTTCAGCATTGTTTTAATTTTCTACAAATTATATGTATTTCAGTGTACATTGATCAATGTCCAATGTTGTTAACAATCAGGGAGTAAACAACCATCTAGACAATGAAGTATTGTTTTATATCTATTCCATAAATAATTACTTTAAAAGACAGAGTAGACTACAGTTCCAAAGACTATTTTCTTTATTATAAACTGGGGAAGCCATTTTCCATTACTATAATAAAATATCTGTACAATACACTAAAAACACAGAAATAGGTTTAATTTGGCTCGATGTTCAAGGTCATTCATTTGGTCCCATTGGCTTGTTGCTTGTATTGGGGCAAAATATTACTGGGTGGAGGAGCCCATGGTTGAGGAGGCTGACCATCTCAGGGATGCTGGGAACCAAAGAAAGAGCACAAGGCAATCAATCATCCCACAATCTTCTTTAAGGCACTAAGTCCTCCTCTAGGCTCCACCCTTCCTTAAAGCCTCTGTCATTGCTCAGTATTACTGTGGGCATTGGGCAAAGTCTTGGTGCATGGGCCTTTGATATCTAAACAATAATACTCACTAAACTGGTATAGGTAAATGTTCATGTGACTTTTTACCCCCCAATTTCACCTTTTTTGTATCTGTAGGCATTTTTTTTTCACACTGGAAAATTTGCAACAGAGATTCCGAAAAAAAAAAAAATCTATACACTTATCAACAGAAGAGCACACAAATAACTCTAGTGTTTACATAATGAAATCTGAACAGACTAAAGAGATGTGCTGCCATGAGCCAAAATAATATTTAATTTTTATAATTAAATATAATAGTAAGCCTGGGAGATTATATGCAACATCATACCACTTTAGTTTAAAAATGTAAGTATACAACACAGCCTTTAAAAACTCACAGAGATTTCATAAAATTACAGTTGGCACTCCTTTTTCACACCCTCGACCTCAGGGTACCTAACTAACTGACTGTACCTTGGAAATCAATGGAATGCTTATATCATATGGCCTTTTATGGCATGCTACAGGTTCCACAATTGCTTCCCCTTAGCGTACTGAGAGCAGGATAACTGTAGATTAAGTGACATCACACAATGTTCCAGCAATGGCAGCAACAAAGCAGGCAGAGGCTCAGAGCTCTGCTTCCTGAGAGGAGTGCACACAGCAAGGTCACTGCCTTTGTGAAGGGCTTTTGTTTCATGGTGAGAACAGGCAGCTCCTGTGTCTTTATCTATCATGAACTTGTTCTCCTTTTGCTACTTCATTTCCACCCTTGTTGAAGTCAATTCTTTGCTTTAACGTTTCATCCTCCGAAGTCTTTAGGAAGGATTTACATTCCTGGTTAGGCATTTTCCACCATGTACAAAGACTTTCTGAGAAGCCTCCAAGTACAAGAAAGCTTATTGAGAAAAGTGGACTTGAAGAGCATCATTCCTCTGAGGCGAGACAATGCCAAGATGATCTAGGGATTTTTAAGTACGTCTGTAACCTGTGATGTTCTCAAAATATATAAAGCAAGCAAGTAGCTATAGAATTTGGGTGATAGGAAATATCATCAGTATAGCATTAACTTCAAAATAGTTTTAAAAAATCTCTAAGAATATTGAAGCTAAAACCAACTCAGTTGAATTTGTATGCAATATTTGGGAACATACATATTCTCAAGCACTCAAGAATATGATTTGTCACTGTCTCGTGAATCAAGCCTCAATGAACTCCACAGTACAAGTATCGTGGAATTCATGTTTACTGACTGTAATTAAATATCTAAATATCTAATATCTAAATATCTAAACGTAGATCAAATATCTAAACATAGAGACTTGGTTTATTTTAAAATTAAAAAATTCTAATAGCAGAATTTCAGTAATAAATTATAACAGAACTGGAAAATTCCTAGACTATGTGACAATATATACTGTATACCTGCCATTAGAGATGTAGTAAGAGGAAGTATTTGAGAATAAATTTTATGCCCTCAAATAGATGAAAAAAATATTTAAAAAGCTGAAAGGTGATTTCCTGTGTCCTGGAAGGATTGCTCTGACAGAGACATTTATCCAGAAACAGGAGCAGACACACTGTATCAGGAAAATGCATACTTCTAAAGGAAGCCAGTGGACAAGAGCTCACACACCCCACCCCAAAGGCCAGGGCTTTTCAGGCACAGGCTTGGGTTTGTAGGTCATCAGCACAGGGAGCACTCACTCCCACTATCTGCCACAAGCAGTTCTAACTTCATGCACCTCAGGCCTCAGCATCTTAAGTCTCCACCCAGAGTTGTGTGCTTTAGTTTAAGAGTAATAGGGCACCCTCAGAACCCTCCGTGCCCTGGGCTAGCCCACTGGCTGCATTTAGGTGGCCTCAGCAAGAAGCCGAGAGCTTTGAGAGTCCCAGCTTTCCTCTGCCTACTAATTTCTTTCATATACGAACTTCAGAGCCTTATAAAGGGTCTCTCATTTTCTGTCTGTTCTTCTGCCTCAGGGGACCCCTCTCAGCTCATTTCTGGGTCGAGTCTAACTTTGATACCAAAACAAACATTGAAACTAAAAAGAAAAAAAAAATGTAGCTCTGCTTGTCTTGTTCATATAGATTGAAAACAAAAACAACAGCAAATTGAATCAAATCTTATAGAAACAAGTCAATCAAGAATGGCTTGACTTTATACTAAGTGTATAAATCACTTATATATTTTTAGTGTTAAGATCTATACTAACAGATTTCATATTATGCAATCATTTTAATGCGTTAGAGAAATTCCAATACATTACACATTTTTTCCCTTCATTTCTGTTTTTGTTGTTTAGAAACAAGAACTCAGCTGACCTTGAACTCCGGATCCCCGGCCTCAGTGTCTCCAATGCTAAGCTTACAGGTAGGTGTATGCCACCAGGTCAAGCCAGATCCACATACATTCCTTTTTTTCCTTCTTCCTTCCTCTCTTCCTTCCTTTTTTCCTTCCTCCCTCCATTTCCTCCTTCCTTTTCCTCCTTCCTTTTTTCTTTTTGAGTTTTGGTCCCTCTCTCTTCCCTCCCCCGCCTCTTTCTCTGTGTACAGGTGTACCTATGTGTGAGTGTATATCTGTAGAGGTCAGAGGTCAATCTCAAGTATTTTCCTCAGAAAACCTTGTGTTTTTCTCATGCTGATCTATCTGGTCTTTACCAATTATGCCGGCTGGGCGGGGAGTACCCGGGACAGCCTTCCTCTACCTCTCTGGTGTTTTTCGGGTTTTTTTGTTTTGTTTTGTTTTGTTTTGTTTTGTTTTGTTTTGTTTTGTTTTTTCTCTCTGGTGCTTCTATCACAAGCACTGAGCCACCACTCCCAGCTTTGTACATGGGTGGTGGAGCCTAACTTCAGGTCCTCGTGCTTGCACAACACACAGTTTACCAACCGAGTTACCCTCCCAGCCCCTCAATAAGCTTTCTTGGTTTCAAACTTAAAGCAGGAGCATATAGTGCTTTTCAGAGATAGAGGCCATCTCTGGAAGGGCTACAGCAAGTGGCAAACCAAATGAGGAGACAGCGAACATCTTCACATTATTCCTGCCTGACAATGTGTTGTGTCCCCTCAATGGTATTATAATCAATTTAGAGGAAAATGATTAAGGAGAAAAATAAAAATAAATAATGAAGTAGCTTCAGATGATGTGATCCTGACCAGACACAAAGGAAGAGCTACAATAAACATAAATTAGAAACACTACCCCCAACTCGTTTAAGTTAATTATAGTCACATATTACATTGAATGTATACCTATATATTCTATCAAGTTAAAAGCATACTAATCTTCACACATACACAAATGGAAGGAAGAGAGAGGGGCTTCCACAGCCTTGTCCATACCCTTCCCATGCCAAGCCTCTGTGTTTACTCTCTCTGTATTCTCCGCTCTTCCCTAAGCTCTCAGGTTCCTGCCCTGCCCTCTCCACTTGTAGGCTGCTACTCTTGCCTCAGTTTTTAGAAGGGCCTAAGTCCTGCAGGCCCAGCACAATCTGATCATGCTCCCCCCTCAGCACTTCTGTGGCAGTGAGGGCAAAGATGGCCAGGGCTCGTGCCTAGGGGCAGAGAGGAGCCCTGTTTTTACCTTGCCTTTTAAAGGCTCTGGAGGAGCTATGGCCGCCAGCCCCCATTGTGTCACAATACAGAAACTATGATGAAAAACGACTCCCTCCCCCTTGTGATGGTACAGTTATTCATCCATTCATGATTTGTTCCATCAATAACTCAGTATGGTACTGAATTTTTACATAAGCTTTTCCCAAATCTGGCAGATAGAAGGATCCTCTGAGATGCCCCTGACCAGTCTTCAAGAGCCTACTTGAGCTAAACTCTCCCAAACCAGGTGGTTTAGTGACTCCTGGGAAAAAGCTCTCACTCAGTCCAGACCTCGTTTTCATGCCCCTCCTCCTGTCCCACAACTGGTGAACTGAGGGCCTAAAGGGCCAGGCCTCCTGATGCTTGGGTATCTTTTGATGCTTTTCTGAGGAATTTGTGTGCTTGTGAGAGAGGTCTGGGTTTAATAAAAGCCTGTACAAGAGCCAGACAATCAAAATGTTAGAAGCCCACAAATATGTGGCCTGGCCTCTAAAGTTTTCTCCTGCTTTCCATGCCATCAAGAATTGAGACATTAGAATGTCCAAGCTGAGCATAAGAGAAAGCCATGGTTCAAAAAGGCAAGCCTTTCGTTAGGCTTCAGGATCCACAGTCTGCCAAAAGTTTCTGGGGGATCTCAAGTTCCCCTGATATATCCCGGAGTCATAGACCATTCCGGGATGTGAGCAGGTATTCAACATCATTTGTTTTAAATCTCAGACGTGTTTGATGAACATGGTCCGCCATTCACTGAGTCCAAGACCTACACCTGGTGTGTGGGGAACCACCTCTCCTTTCCTGCAGCTTTCTTGGTGCTCATCTCTGTCTTCAAGGGGCAAGTCAGCTGTCAGCTTTTCTGTAACCAGCCTCCCAGCCTTCAGGTCTTTTCCCTATCTTCCTTTCTCCTTCTCCTCCTCCTTTTTCATTTCATTTCTTTTTTTCTTTTCACCTTGCCTTTCAGGAAGCTCTTCTCATCTGCCCCCTCCCCGCTGCTCCCCCTTAAAGGCACAGTCACCTCCTTTAGTAAGATGCAAGTCATTTTCTCCCTCCAGCCTTCAAGCTGAGGCAAATGAGCCTCATTCGTGCTAGCCAGAAGATCACAAGTGAGGAGCCCAGGAACCATCCAGGAGGGTGTGGTGGTCACAGAATGACTTGGACTTATTTCAGCAGTGTCTGCACGCAATACTTGGGAGAGAAGAGTTATCTGAGGATTTTGGTAAGGTTTTCTGTTTGGTGTGCTATGAAAAAAATCCACACTATCTCCTCCAGATAAAGAAAAAGAGCTGGATGCTTTCGTGGTTTGGCTGGAGAGTAAACATTTCTTTAGCAGAAATACCAGATGCCACGAGGATGCTCATTTCTCTTCCTCGTTCCCTCTCTCCCCCTCCCTCCACCTTTATTTCCTTTTTCTTTCTACAGTATTAAGAGGGAGTAATGAGGAGTCAGGATTGGGGTCATTGACCCAAGATCCCTGTTCACACGGATCCTGAATTCTGGAGAGACAAATCGCCATTTTAGTTCCTGGCTCTGCATCTTGTTTCTTGCAGTTGGGTAAATCTCCGAGCCTAGGCTCTTCATGTGCTAATTGAGGATAAGTTCCACTTATGTTGTCACAGGTGAGTGCTGGGTAATACATAAGATGTGCGTTGCATTTTAATTGACTAGTCCAATTCATTAAGTGACTTTTCAGTGAAATTCACTGAATTAAAGCAATCTGCAAAACATGTTTTTTAACGGGCTGACTGTGACAGCCTCAGCTAGTCTAAATCTGCTCATGAGCCCCAGCCTCCCTTGTCTTGGCTCCTGGCAGCATTGGTGGGTCCCTGGACTATCACTGTGATCAGGGCATGGAGGGGACTGCGGAGCCTGGTGGAGGCAGTGAGCCCCGCCAAAGCCATCTGATCCGAGAAATAAGAGGCCACAGATGGAGAAATCTGGTTCTAATATTTTGAGCTAAGAAGTTTTAGAAAATAATTTTCACTTGTTTTGATGTTATGCCTGAAGGAAAAATAATAATAAAACAAGACTAGCAGAAGGAAGGTAATCTGCCAAACGACATTCTTCTTCATTCTTCCCACTTCTATTCCTAGAAAAGAAAAATTGAAAACTGCAGGGAGAGTGACGGGCCATGCTTGCTCACTTAGCTGTTTTCTCATCACTGTGACAGTAAGTTTCCTTTACTGAGGAGAAGTCAGCGCTCACTGCTATCTTTAGACAACGATCGCAGACAACCAGTGAACATTTACCCGTTGCTTACTGCGTGCAGGCACCGTACAAGACGCCTGGCCAGAATGATGACAGCTGGTCTTTGCAGCAGTACTGCGTGGTTGCCGTAGAGCCGGGGCCCTGAATGCCGCTTGAACCAAAGAGGCTGGATGTGTGTGGGTGTTTCATTTCGGCACACACACACACTATTGACTGTGACGCCATCATTCTGATGTGGAAGTTACAAAAGCAAGTTTAAATGCAAGATTCGAGGTTCCCAAACCTTCACCTCAGAACCGTAGAACACACCCGGGAGCCGCAGGGAAACCCCGCCAACCCACCCGGCTACTGCGTCCCACTGTCCCCGCAATGTGAAGCCAGTCACACTCGTGACGAGGAAGCTAACGTGGTAGACAGCCTTCCCATTGCTGCAACAAATACCGGAAATAAGCAAGGCTGATTTTTCAAAGGAAGGAAAGTCAGGTTTTGCTGATGATTCCCTCGCCTTCCTTCTCTTGAGTATCACATGGAGACGTAAAGCGTCATCGCGCTTTTGCTAGTTTCAGAAGAATAGAGCAGGAATTGGTTTGGGGATCTGATTTAGCAATTGCCTGGTCTCGCTGTGATAGGAAAGGGGGGAACAAAACCCTCATTGCGAGGACCGCCGAACAGCTCTGGTGGCCTTGCAGGAAAAGGCAAGGGAGAGGAATCACGCAGTACAGCTCCTGGGGATTTGGGAGGCAAAGCTCTCCACCAGTCTCCGCATCAGGTCCTCACTTGCAGGAGCCAAGAGCAGGACCCAACTCTGTTCCCACACTTGTCTGCGAGCCAGTTCTGTGCCACATGGGTCCAACACCTTCCTCTGAGAAGGTTTCCTCCAGCGAGCCTCACTGTCCCCTCTTGCTGGTATCTGTGAGCTGAATTTTGGGCTCTCTCCAGGAGTCCGCTGGGCAGTAGTCTACCGCGCTTTTTGCAAGTCAGCAGGAAACTGAAAAGATGTCATGACAGTGAGTAGTAGTATTTGACTTTCTTCATTTGGATTTTGTGGTTACTCTCAGTTTTTAGTATTTCCGGACTAAGTTTGGACCAGGCTTGTCAATGATAGTAGAAATTAAGATTCCCTTTTGTTCCACAGTGGTCTTCCTTAGGGTTACTAGTGCTGTGATGAGACACCACGACCAAGGAAGCTTGGGAAGGAAAGGGTTTATTTGACTTATGCTTCCCCATTTCTGTTCATCATGGAAGGAAGTCAGGACAGGAACTCAAACGAGGCAGGAACCTGGAGGCAGGAGCTGATACAGAGGCCTTGGCCGGTTGCTGCTTCCTGGCTTGCCACCTTCCCCACCTCCATTACAGAGCCTGCTTCCTTATAGGATCACCAGCCTAGGGATGGTACCATCCACAATGGGCTGAGCCCTCCTCCATCCATCATTAACTAAGAGAATACCCCAAAGCAGTGTCTACCAGTCCAGAAATACCCTTCTCTACCTAAAAAAATAATAATAACCAAGTTGAAAACACTAGGATTGTCATTTGGAGTATACCCCTGAAGAGCCATGTGCTTTCTCTCTCAAGCTCTCCTTGGTCTATAATAAGAATGCTCTTGTTTCCCACAGCTGACTGGGACCGTACTACCCTTCCACTCTTCACTCAGAGCATCGGAAGCTACTTCTGTGGCCGAGCGCTCGTCATCGAAAGGAAGAGTTTGTGTTCATCGTCCACTTCAGCGAGTTTCTGACAGTTGGAGGAGGGACTCCAGCATCATCTCTATGCAGCTGTCTGCCTAGGAGGTTCTATGAATAAGAGCTGTCGTTGCTATTTTGACATAAGCCGACATCCGTTGGCTTTGTCCCTCTTGAGAACACTGATACAGATGCCGAATGAAGCCCAGGATCTCCCCTGTGCTCTTCTCCACGCAGGCCCCTTTCTTAACTGGCCAGCTTACCTCTCCTACCCATTTTGCCCTTAGATGCTTTGGACAGGACTCATGTAGACATGTGTGTGCAGATTCGTATACAGATAGCAGTTTTTGGTGGTGGGAGAGGTTTTCCTCAGCAGCGTAACCATTGGTGAGATGCACACACTCCTCTAAAAGATGCCGTGAATTTAAAAGAGAATGAGAAGAGCTAGATGGGAGGTTTTTGAGGGAAAAAGGAAGAGAGAATTGTTGTAATTAAATTATAAGTGTTCGACCTCTTTAGCCAGCAGACTAAAACTAAGATCCCATCTCTTCGCAGTCAGAATGGCCAGGATCAGGGATATCAGTAACAACAGATGCTGGCATGGACGTGAGGAAATGGGAAACTCGGATACATAAACACCTGCAGCCACTTGGGAGTTAGCCTGGAGACACAGGTGCAATACGACCCCGCTGTACCACTCCTGCCTTATAAAAAAAGGGCTTCATATCTTACTACAGAAATACTCATACATGTGTATTCATTGCTAGTCTAGTCACAGTGGCTAGGAGTGGAATCAGCCTACAGTCCCATCCACTGATGAACAGATAAGGAAAACATGGCACTTACACATAGTGGAATATTACTCAACTCTAAAGAAAAATGAAGTCACAAAACGTGTAGGTAAATAGAGGTTACCGGAAAATATTATGCTGAGCGAAGTCACCAACACCCAGAAAGACAAATGTACTGTTTTGTCTTTTCTTCTAACTTCAAATCTACTGTTTTGTGTGTTTAGCCTGGAATACAGTGGAAGCTGCCTGGAAGCTGGAAACTAGAAATGGGATGGATACAGTAATGGAGGAGAGATGCTAATATTCAGGTAAAATGAAAGAAGAGAGGGAGAATAGTGGGAACAGAAAAGTTCACGCTTGAAAGGGGGGGGTGGAGAGAGGAGATGCTAGTTAGCCACCATGGAAGATTCATAAACAGTTCCATGAAAACGTCTCATCTTCAAACCCAAGAAAAATTAAAGCACAAGGGGCATAAAGGAGATGAGGAAGAATTCTGAGGCTTGGAGGTTCGAACGAGGGTAGTGGAAGTGGGAAGAGGAGAAGGGAGGAGGTGAGTTATTGGTGAGGGAGGCCAGTAACACCTGTGTCTGCCACCAATCACTCACAGAGACCCCAGTATGAGGAACCACATTCACCATCTTTTGCTACTCAGAGATCTCACTTCTGAATACCACATCGTGGTTTTAAGGATGAAGTCTCCAGCTAGTGCTAGCAAGGACAGGGAGAAAAGGAAATTCATTTTGATGGGCAAATACCCAGCAGCTGCTGTTAACACCTGCTCTCTCCTTCACTTCTGGAAAAGATGCTGTGGGGACTTGGTGACTAGAGACAGATTGTAAACTACCGCACAACTCAGAGGTGAGGCAGAGCAGACACAGCTCAAGCCCTAGCGCGGTGGAGACAAGCCTCATCGGGTGATTAGGTGGACACTGTGATCACAATAAGTGCTCTAGAGAGGAGGGCTCTCCTGCTATGAGACCAGGAAGACAGTAGCAAGAACGCCTCACCAGGCTTTTCTGAGGAATGCCATGTGCATTCCTGCTGAAACAAGCGTGTTGGAATAAGGGGAGGGAGGCCTGTGAGTGGCAGGGAGCACGGCGCTTTCTTCTGAGTCTTCTGCCAACACAGCTTAAAGTGTACAGAGGACGCCTCCACTGCTCTCCCCGGAGCTCCCTGCTCAGCCCTTCCCGTGGCCATGGTAACACCATCTGAGAGACGGTGCTTGTCTCAGCATCTTCACCTTGCTTACTCCCTCCTGACCCCACCATATCTTTCTTTTTCTTCATTTTTCATTTTTGAAATTATAGCATAATCAGATCATTCCCCCTTCTCGTCTTCCTCCCTCCCTCCTTGCCTCCTTCTTGCCTCTTTCTCTTTGTTTGTTTACACATGTGTGCGCACACACACTCACACACACAAACACATTCACACACTCACTACTAAATACATAAACACAACCTGTTCCATCCATATAATGTTATCTTTGTGTATACGATCTCAGGGTTGACCACTTGGCATCGGGTAACAGATTGGGATTTCTTCCCAGGGGAAACAGCATACACGACAGCAAGTTTGCACTTGGCAAAGCAATAGCCCAAAGGCCTCTTCAGGCCTCAGCTCTCTCACTTAGGACTTGAGGGGTCTGATCTAGGAGCAGGAAGCCACTTTTTTGTTCTCATAATCCCTGGAAGGTTCCCCTCATAGCTGCAGGCTGGTTCCCAGCATGACAGCACCTCACAAAGAAGAGGGTGTGTGGCTGCTTCAGTGAAGGCCTGCCACTCCCGCACTGTCAGGAACCTCTTCTGTGTCTACACCCCAAAAGTCCCCATGAGATCTTCTGTTTCAAAAATACAAGATCAGTCATGTGACGATAGAAATCTGCCAAATATTTGACCTTTTAGCCAGAGGGAAATGAAGGAGGATCCTTGGGCATTACCAAAGGTGGGGGGTGGGGGGGACAGTCTGGAGCCAGGCTGAAGGAGACAAACGGGCAAAGACTCAAGAGAACTTCCGCTGGGAGCCTATGTAAATAGTCCAGGGCTGTCATGTCACTCAGCTTCTAAGCCTTTCACCATCAATCCTCCAGCTAAGACACACAGCCTGTGTTAAAACAAACAGCCTTGTGGCCAGGTATCATTAACCCCACAAGACAAGCAGAGCAGCTACCGCTGAGTTAATTGATTCCAGGGATCCAGCCCTCCCACCCTTCTCCTCAGGCCTTGATGGCCACAGCCCTGGGCGACCCAGAAAGTCCTTTCATTTGGGCACTGCGTGAATCTGGAGGAAAGGTCCTTAATTTCTGAGTACTTGATACCCTTCTCCACCTTTTCTACATCATTGCTCTCCCGTCTTTCTCCCCACCTCAAATCACAGGCATGTGCATTATTACACTTTGGCTCAGCCCACAGTCCCTTCCAGATGCTGATCTCTGCTCCAAGCTTCTGTGCCCTCTTCATCTCTCTTCTCTCTGTCTCATAATTAATTCTTGTATCTCTTTCCCATATCCTCCCCAGGTTACCATCCATTTCCCTCAAAGTCCCTTTCCCCGATTTGTGCCCCCATTGTACAGTATCCATCATGGTTGTTTTGTGCAGAGGCTTCCTGCTGACGCATCTTTCTCCCTTTCCAGACAGGAGCTTGTCAGGGCCATGAACCACCAGCACACCAGGTAGACCAGAACGCTAGACTGTCAGCAGTAGATGTTCGCTGGGTAGGATTATTCTTATTTAACTTTTGAACCTGGGAAATGGCTCCTAAATACACAGAGGGCATTTGGAAGAGACCAGCCAATTGAGCAGTGGTGACTGCAACTAATTCAGCTGCAAGTTCTTTGGTCTCTGCCCAACTAGAGATGCAAGATTAGAAGTCTAGCTCAGGGTGCGGAGATGCTCCTGGCACCGGCCACCTAGAGGCTATGGGGCTCCTTCCTACATCCTCAGCGCAATACTGCTTCCAACAGAAGGATACACTGTGACTTCCTGGAGGAGGCAGCCTGGACAAGAAATGAAGCCGGGCTCCTTTAGAGGAAACACAGGGCCTTCCTCATGCTTTTAAGAGAGGTCAGGCTAAGGAGCAAAGAGCCCAAGTGTAGTCCCTGCTCAGTCACTCCAGGGAGGGAGAGGAGAAGGCCTGGCTCATGGAGTAATGAGAAGGGAAGATGGTTAAAGGGCCTTCATACAGATTGTTGGGCTCCAGGCTCATTAATTACAGCAACAGACAACTATATAAACTCAAATTCTGAGGCCCTAAACTGAATGACTATGTGTATTTAAATAAACAGACATAGATTTTTTTTTTTTTTACCTTGACTCGTTTATTCTAAGATGCCTTTTTCTCTACTGTGCCAAGAGGAGATCTACAAAAATTCCTTCCACACCATAGTCTAGCCTAGCAAAAGCAGGTGGGAGGAGGCTCTGTCTCCAACACAGAAACCACAGAGTACCCCCTGGGCTCAAGTCCTCAGCCTGGTTGAGGTCCTTAGAGATGAAGCCATTTTGTTTTCATTTTAAAAATAGAGATTTCCTGTCCTTTTGAAGGTTAATCCAAGCATCCCGGATTTCTTATGGGCTCCCACAAAAGACCGAACATTCATCAAAAATTTCCAGGTTCCCAGGCTGTTTCGCTATAGACATGGACATCTGGGCTTAGCCCTAAAGGAAAAGCACATTAGAAAATAAATTGAAATTGCAAACTACTAGATAAATAAAACCCTTTTAAGAGGAAAAAAACTTAAAAAAACAAAAAACCTATAACCATGACCAAGGCAACTTGTAGAAGGGAGGGCTTGTTTGGGGCTTTCAGTTCTAGAGGGTTAGGAGTCCATCACTGTCATGGAAGGGAGCATGGAAGGAGGCGGGCAGGCGCGGTGCTAGAGCAGCAGCTGAGAGCTTATGCCTTGATCCACAAGCACAAAGCAGAGAGAGCACTGAGAATCAAATGGGTCTTTTGACACCTCAAAGCCTTTCTGCAGTGACACATCTCCTCCAACAAGGCCACACACCCTAATCCTTTCCAAACCATCCCACCAACTGGAGACCAGGTGACTACATGACTATATGAGCCGATGGGGGTGGGGAGAACTTTCATTCAAGGTAACATTACAGCAGAGTTCACAGCTAAGTAAGAGCATTGATACACACACACACACACACACACACACACACACACACACAGTGGCCCACATTTTCTCTCCTGGCACTATGAAAGCTAGTTAGCATGAAGGAAGCTCCCAGATCAGATGGAGCTTGATTTCTTGGTGTTGTACAACCAAAGCATACAGTGTCTTTAGCAATAGCATCATCTCGTCACAGCAGGCAACTAAGAACAATCGCAAAGTCTATATTGATTTGAGGCCTCTGGGCCCCCCCTGATCAACAGCTCATATGGAGGTATCTCAATCCTGGCACTAGGATTTTCATTTAATAACTTTTGCCTTCTGGGAGAAACATTTTTCATCCATTGCAGGTACCTGCCTTCATGCTTTTAAATTATGTTTTAATTATGTTATAAAATGCTCATGTAATAGTCCTATTGACTGTAGTCAGACACACATAAAAAGCTGCAAGAAAGTAGGAAATCAAAAAAGTGTGTGCATATATACACATTTACAAATGAAATTGTAAAAGAATTTTTAAAATAGAGTCTCATAGACTAGTGCAGAGTGAAGCATACTGAGTGTCCGGACGGGTGTTTAGAACTGCAGGAACTGGATGGGACAACAAGGCTTTTGGGCAAACAAAATAAAACAAACAACAACAACAAAATCTCACAGGGAAAAACAGTGGGGTGAAAAGTAGAGAATAGCATTTCCGAGTGCATAACCATCCGAGACAACGCAGGGAAATGCAGAATTGCAAGTGTTCTCAGAGAAGGCTCAACAGATGGAGAAAAGGATGGCAGCATGGGCAAAAAATGTACCATTGGGAAGATAAAGTCTGAAAGTGTAGTGGATTTAATAAGAGTGGCTCCCATAGGTCCTATAGATTTGATTACTTGGTCATTAGGGAGTGGCACTATTAGGACGTGTGGCCTTGTTGGAGGAAGTGTGTCACTGGGGGTGGGCTTTAGGGTTTCAAACGCTCAAGCCAGGCCTAGTGTCTCTTTCTCTCTTCCTGCTGCCCACTGATTTGGATGTAGATCTCTGAGCTCTCCCTCCAGCTGCATGTCTGCCTGCATGCCACCATGCTTCCTGACATGGTGATAATAGACTAAAACACCAAACTGTAAGCCAGCCCCAAATAAATGTTCTTTATAAGAGTTGGTGTGACAATAGATAATATAGATCATAGTTGCTGTGCCTCTTTATAGCAACAGATAACACTGACTAAGACAGAAAGTACTGAAAATTCTAGACCAAGGTGTTAGGAATGGATGTTCTGGGCAGTTGAGAGAAAATAGATTTTAACACGTTTCATTTGACTTTAGACAGATCTTGGAGCTCTGTAAGTTCTGCGAAACGAAATGTTAGCCATGGAGGACCAGGCATGAAGCTGCTGCTCTGGGCTAAACACATGGGCATCAGAACAGGCGTGGAGGAGAGATGGAGGCAAGAAACATGTAGGATTAAGAGATGGCGTAAACAACTTACAAGGCTTCTTCTGGATGGTGGTGTTTATTACTGTAGCAATATCAGCCGATACTAACATTCACAGCATTTACTGTACAACAAGTACAATTCCAAGACTAGGCTTGGACACATGAGCCTTTGGGGCTGGGGAGATATTTTATATCCAAACTATAAAGCACAGACAAGAGAGGCAGTCTAGACCTGAAGTGATTTAACTTCACTAGTCCCATCAGAGCCTAGGATTGTATATACACAAACTTACTTTATAGGTAGGTACTGTGTTTATTATTTTACGGATGGAGAAACTGAGGCACAGGGGGACGTGTAAATCGGAGGGGTTCATACAGCAAGTGGCAGATCAGGACTTAA
The DNA here is from genome assembly GCF_907164565.1 of Psammomys obesus. Lineage (NCBI taxonomy): Eukaryota > Metazoa > Chordata > Mammalia > Rodentia > Muridae > Psammomys > Psammomys obesus. The sequence continues at coordinate 2,090,516 of NW_026588368.1, read as the reverse complement.
ACCCTGAATAGCTATGGGAGCCACAGTGTAGCCTTCCATACTGTATTGGAAATGGCAGATACAAGCTGAGGAGAAAATTTGAATACAGCACTGGATAAGGGAGGCAAGACTGGGTGTCTATTCACCCAGGAGGATGTTTTACCCTGGGCCTAGAAGGTGCTTCAGAGCCTTCCTGTGCGCAGAGATGCCTCCACCCAGGAGTCTGATGGGTATCCAGAGAAACCGCACAATTGGCCAAGGTAGCCCAGTCTGCATGCAGACTATGATAGAACTAGCAAGGTCAAATCACTTCCTGTCTGGACTGCTCTTCTTGCCTGTGTATCATATTTTGGATATAAAATGCCCCTCTCCCCGAAGGCACATGTGTTCAAACCTAGGTTCACAGCACGAGCAACTATCGTAGGAGCTTCCGGCTACTCTAGGTGGTAGGGCTAGCTAGAGGAAGTGGGCTTCTGGAATGGTGGGGGTATTTGTCCCTGTGCCCTTCCTGTCCTCTGCTTCCTCATGCTGAAAGCTAAGCAGCATGTTCTGCCCTCCCCACCGTGAAGGACTCAAATCTCCGAAAGCACGAGTTAAGCCAATTCTTCTGTCTTTCAGACCGTTCTTGACGTACTTTTGTCGTGGCGATGATAAAAGTGACTGATCCTCGCAGTGGGAAAGCCTTGCGCGACTCAGAAGATTGAATGAGATGACCAGATGACAGGCCCTGGCGCCTAGCAAGGCTTGACAAAGCCTCCTCCCTTCCTAGGCTCAGCCCATGCTTAATGCTGTGTTTTAAAGTGTAATCTCTCTACAGTTAAGAGAAAGGTTAGGAGAATTGCCTCCTTAAAGCCCAGAGAAAGTGAGAATATGGTTTAGATGCAACCTAATGCTGAGTAGCCAGCTTGCCAGCAATATGGAGGTGGCCTGTTGGGTCACCAATGTCCTTAAATATGACTCTTGGGATGAGACAGATGACAGCTACTTATGGAGGAGATGGCTAGAAAAGAGGACAAGAGGAGGTCCCCCAGAAACAGCTGCTCACCAGATATGTGCGGGGGGGGGGGAAGTCGCAGCTGACGCCCGCACTGGTAAGTGCCGAAGCTGTTAGCACAATGGAGGCTTTCAAGGGAAGCCGAGCATGACAGTGCAAAGAGCGCGTCTCTCAGACACTGCAGACATTGTTTACAGAAATACCCACAGTTCTTAGGTCCCATTGGGCCGTGCGTGGAAGAATTTGAATGGAAAATTGAAACTGAGTGCAATAAACGCTATTCAAAAACTCTAGATGAAACGCTGAGCTCAAAGTACCACCCACGGCAAACCCAGCAGCATCCAGGGATGCTCCAGCGGAAGCTCAGGGAGGGCAGGGACCCCAAGCATCTCAGTGCGGATCAGTTGGGTGACAGAGGCAGAGGCGGATCGTGGCCCTGGCCTTCCCTCTGCTGCTCTCAACACACTCTGTCAGGCCTGGTCTGCTTGCTCTGATGATGAGCCCGGGGACTCACTGTGGCCAAGGCCTTTGTAAAGAAATAGTCACCCCCAGCCTACCCCTCTTGGCTGCATTTTGGCTGGGAGAAAGTTCAAAACAGGTGTGATGTTCCGAGTTGGCTGGAAATTGCCTTTCAAGTGTCTCTTGGGAAACAACCAGGAACACCCGCTTTGAATGCTTTGAATGGCATTCCATCAGAACCTTCTGGGAAGCCCTCTGGAGAGATTTCAGTTTTTCTTTCCTAGGAAGCTATGGTGCTGTGCTTCTTTTAATACATGCAGGAGAATTCAATGACTCCTTTCACATCTACTGTGAATGCTTGCATGGCTAGAGCTATGGTAGCGGGCAGAGACTCCTTGCTAACACTCTTCGGTTCCTCACGGGAAGACACACTTGTTTCTCCTAATAGTGTTTTTGTGAGGTTTTACTGTCCCAACCTGGTTATCACAGTATAACAGGGATCCTGAAACCACTTGAGGGAAATCTTCTTGAAGCTTGCTATCTTGGAATGGCTGTGTTTGATGGAATGGCTCCACTGTTTGATAACATTGTTCAAACCAATGCACAGCACTGACATCTGTAACAATGCGTAGTTAATATGACTTTTATCCTGGGGAGCAATGCTGTAAGCGTACTGAGCACAGGTAGACAGCTTTTGGTCATCATGCCCTTAGGGATGTTATGGCTTCCTTCTTCCAGAATGGAGCCCATGGCTGCTCCACAAACCAGATACAGGCTGCTGTTATTAACAGTGGCTGTGTCCCATCATGTCTTCTATCTCAGGGGCTGGCTTGAAATGCACCAGTTAAAAGTCTGATTTGCACTTAAGCTCTCTTATCTGCAAGAAAACTTCCAACTTAAGCGAACCAATCGAGAGCCCATTGTCCAAGAGCAGTTTATATTAACAACCTGAAGTGCCGGGCTTGCAGGACACACAGAGTGCAGTTTCTGGAAGTAGTTCCTGCCTCTACAACATAAACCCCCAAGCACACAGTGGGTGGTCTCGCCCACACGTAACAATTCAGACTTTAAGATACCCAGCAACATTTGGAACCTTCTTTTAAAAGGACTGTAAAATGAATGCTTGCCTATACATTTCATAGGCCACTTGGGCAATAGCCAATTGTCAGTCATAATTGGGCCCCATTATTCTAGTGGGTGCGGAAGGTCACATGTCCCCCTAACGACCACTCCAACTCTTGCTAATGGCTTCCCACTGGGAAGGGCAGGAGAGGCTTTTCCCGAGAAGCTCCATCTTCCTAATTCTCAGAAAGCTCTATGTTCCGGGAGTGGACGCTGTTACCAAAATGCAGTGGAAGGCAATTATGTCCAGCGTATTCGGCAGTAAATTTGATTTTGGCAAAACACAAAGGCTTTCCATAGAGTTCCACCAGTCATGTCAGTTACTTACACTAGAACAGTAAAAACAAAACAATGAACCCTAGTCTTGGATTTCCCAGACTCCAGAGTGCTGAGACGCATGTGTTCATTGTTTCTGACATCCAATCTGTCAGAGCAGCAGCCTGAACCAAGAAGGGCAGTGAGTATGCGGGTCGAGGGCACTCTCTCTAAATATTACATTTCTGATGGTCGTGGCACCTTCACCATAACGTGGCCGTGTCAGACATTCTAAGGGCCCAGGGCCACAAAAGTGTGAACTGTATCCCCCCAGGAACTAAGATGAAACATCCTGCCCTTACCTGTGCAAGGGACTAGTAACCCTTTGATAACAATGGTTGGAAGAAGGAGGAGGGGGGAGAAGATAGAGGAGGAGAAAAAAGAAGGGGAGGAAAAAGAGAAGAAGAAAAAGAAGAAGAAGATGAAGAAGAAGGAGAAGAAGAAGAAGAGGAGGAGGAGGAGGAGAAGAATATACCAAACTATTAGCATAATATGTGGGTGACTGTCAACTTTCAAGGCAAAGGTGAAATCACTTAACAAGGTTAATAATTTAGGTTTTGGGGGCCTCCCAGACTGTTACACACATTCATTTTATAAATGATGGCACTGTAAATGCTGATGCCAAATGTCCTTCAAATGGGTTAGCAGCCAGGGGAAAGCAGGCGATGGCTTGGATGGTGTATAGAGAGTTTCATGACACACAAGGCAGGTGAGTCTGGTGAGAAAAGGCAGAGGATGGTGAATTACCTCACTTTTCTAAAACAAGACACTCTGAAATTACTTTCAGTAGCTCTCCATTTAGAAGGGCAAGGGCTGGACAGAAAAAAAAAGGGGCAACAAACAAGAAAAAAAAAACCAAAATAAACAGAAACAGTCTGTGAAATTTCCTTGTAGAATAAGCGAACAGCTTATATGGAAATCCAGAAAGTGTTGCCTACTTTTCAGTGTGTGTGTGCGCGCGTGCGTGCGTGCGTGCGTGTGTGTGTGTGTGTGTGTGTGTGTGTGTGTGTGTGTGTGTGTGTG
>NW_026588368.1:2081427-2086614 GCF_907164565.1 Psammomys obesus | reverse complement strand
GTGTGTGTGTGTGTGTGTGTGTGTGTGTGTGTGTGTGTGTGTGTGTGTGTGTGTGTCAGGGATTGTACAGGGTAGAGGAATAGGGAACCACAACCAAAAGGTAAACCAGATGACTCTAATGAAAACATTGGCATACTTCCTTGACAACTTCAAGGTTGAGAGCTTGAGTTTTACCTGCTATTGCTCCATGGAAGGAGACAGCCCTTGGGGGGAGAGGGGACAGCTGTAGAGAACAAGAGGGCCAGAGCTAAAAAACAGAGAAGCACACTCTGTAGAAGGCCCACGAAATGCATCCTCACCTCAGCTACCAGGAATTATACGAAGCTAACGTGCACTGTCTAGAAGGAGAGACACAGGAAATCAAGTGGTAGTTCAGGATGATGGAACTCTGAAAAGGATATGCTTCTGAGGGATAGCCTCGAGAGCCTCTGACAGGGCAGCATCTCCACTCAAGTATGAACAGTCGATTCTACTTTCTAGTCACTAGCTCTATAGTCCACACATTTTTTTTTCTGAATATATATTTCCAAACTGAGAAAAAAAGGTAAAAACAATGGGATGAAGTATATAAAAACTATTTTTTTTAAGAAAAGTCACCACACATGAGTTTATGTGTGTATATAATTTTGCTTTGTAAGGTGGGAGGGGGCTTTTGCAGAGGAGGTCACATAACCGAGGTCAGTCTACTAAGATGGACTCAGCAGGACCTAATCATTTCAGCTTTCCATGAGATAGTTCTGATGCAATCACCAAGTGTCAACATTTTAGTCTGACAAAGGAGATATGTGTCTCTCAACAATTTCCATGGATTATACAACACGCTACAGCATGTGCTTCCACAAAGGGTCTGTATTTACAGTTTTATTGTGAAAACCTGGGCATTTCAGTTGTTCAAATGTTACAAATAATTTGTGTTGCTCACGCACCAGGTCTGCCCATTTTAAACAGCCTTTTCTCACTCCCTCATTGGGGTCAGTGTGTTTGTCAGACAAACCAGGCTGTCAGGCCAGCTGAGCATCTCTGCCCCATCACCTAAGTCTGTCTCAGCATCTAAATCTTTATCAGTACCTTCCTTTCTTCTGTAGCTTCTTTTACGGTTAGAACCTTAATGATTTCCAGTATCTTCCATTTCTTTATTAAATGGAACAACAACATCTTCTTTCTTTCCACATTTTTGCACAAACTTCGGGTTCATGGGCACACATTATATGGTAAGTCCATCACTGTCTTTTGTAAACAGTACACTCTTAGGCTTGACAGTGGTCTGTATTTGCTGTACTTTACAAACCATTCAAGAACTTCTCTGCAGTGCTGACATGCTGCATCATGAAGTTTTCTCTGTTAGAAAACTCATATCAAACTTGTAATTTTTTAAAGGTGGACGTATTCCGGTGCCTCTGAGGCCCAGAGCGAGCCACGATGCTGCCTTTCTGGAAACTCATCACCAAATTACAAGTACCTTACGTTGATGCAGCCTGAAAGTTGTGGGGGAAGAGCGAAGAACTTCCTTTGCCCGGTTGAGAGGACACTGATGGTCGAGAATGATGTGTTTTGAGTCACTGCTGGCCTGGCTTGCTGTATCCAGCAGGGAAATCTGTTAAACTGATACAGGAGTAAGGGCAGTTCAAGAAAAGCACAAACTAAGGCAACTCGTGACCATAAATACTACACTTCAGAGGATGCTGAAAGAATATTACACACACAGGAAGAAAAAGAAAATCAGCTGTGGGGTTACAAGGAAGAATGAGTCTCACGAGAGGAGTAAAGTAACAAAGGGTATCTAGGAAGGAAGCTGACAGATCTAGTAGCTGTAGACAAAAAAGACCCGGTACTCATAGTAAAAAGAACACAAGCAAGCAAGCACTATCCCAACCAACCAGTAAAGCAATTAACAAAATTGCAAGCACTTGCAAACATTTTTAATACTAACACAAAATGTAAGTAGCCTCGCTTTACCAAGAAAGAGACACACAGTAGTTAACTGCATTAAAACTTAAGACTCAGGCATATATATATATATATATATATCTTAGTGCTTAAATGATCTATGGGTTATCAAATAAATCAGAGAGGAAATTAAAGATTCATAGAATCAAAGAAAAAAATGAAAGCACAACTTGATGGATTCCTTGTAACATGGCTAAGGCAGTTCTAAGAGAACATTTCATAGCTCTCGGTACTTCCATTAAGGAATCAGAGGACAGGGTCAGAGAGACGGTTCAGTGGCTAAGAGCATTGACTGCCCTTCCAGACGACCCTGGTTAAATTCCCAGCACCCACATGGTGGCTCACAACCACCTGTAACTTCAGTTCGCGGGGATACAGCACCTTCTCACCTCTGTGGGCAGGCACCAGGCATACACACGCATAGGCATTCCTATGGTGCACATACATACATGCAGAAAATGAACATCATACACATGAAAAAGCAAACATTTTCCTTAAAGAACCGGGGTGGATGGGACAGTGCATGACTCAGAGATGCTAAAAATCTCTGGGGCATAAACCAGGCAGAGTAGCATAAGAGCTATCAGGAGAGGTGAGTGATGGACCCAGATTTGTAGTTTCAGCAGCGAAGTAAAACAGAAAACTGTGAGAAACCGAATAGGAGAGAAAGCCCGGAGTCCATCCGTCGTCAGGGATTCATACAATTTGGAGCACTAGCCCCTCATTTTGGAAGTAGTTCCACAGCATGTAGCTCAGCTTGAAACTTAGCTTCAGAAAACCATCGCTGTAATTCCAGTAACAGCCGTCTTAATGAGAAGAAAGGGAGGGAAGAGCAACAGAAGTTGCTCAGTTGCTCGCAGCAGCAGCAGCGGTTGAAAGGCACCCGAAAATACCCCCCCCCTTTTTTTTTTTTCTTTTGGTACTTTACTGGATCAGTGCCGAGAAGCCATTTAAAAAGAAAGAAAAAAAAAAAAGTGCTTGCTGAGTCGGCTGCTTTGCCCCAAACACACCCTGAACCACACATTAGGAAAACCCAGAGGAAATGTCAGGCTGTAAGCTGAAACCTGGCCAGAGGGATCCTTAGAGACTGCGGGGAAGAAATTCGAATCAGAGCCAGAGGCTTCAGGAGGACACAACCTGTCATTTTCAAGACAGGGTCCTGAGCATCATTTGCAACCTGACTCCTGCAGGAACTTCACTGGGTCTGACCAGGAATTGGAACCACGCCCTTCAGTGGGATGAGCATCTGCCACCCAACCAACTCCCATAAGACTGTCTGGGGTGAGAACTCGCAGCTGGGAGCCCAGGAAGGAAAACTGGAGAGTCAAGCCTGAAGCAAGGGAGCAGGCAAGAGACAGCTCAGGCTCCGCATCGTCATCAACCTGGCAGCTCTGTTCTCATTCTGTCTTATTTTTTTTCTTTTTCTCCCCCCAACCTTAAAACGATCTTTTTTTAAATTCTTCCCTTAGTGGTAGGCTTTCCAAAGAACACAAGTTAGCCTCCTTGCCTGAGTCTTCCGAGAGCTTGGGTTGGTTCAGGTTACATAATTGCATTTCCTCACCTCTCTCTTCATTCTACCTTTGGGCAAGCTTTCTTTCTCCTTCCCTTAGCCCTATTGTTCCCCCCTTCAGTTGTTTCTTTATTCCTCTCTTTTTTCTTTATCATCCCACTGATCACTAGCCTGACAGTGCTTTTTCCCTTTCCACTCATATCCCTGCTAAATGGCATCTTAATGCATTACTGTCAGAGTTCCTGTGTTTCATACAGTGACTGGAATCAAAGGCAGTTGCGATTTTGTTGGTGGTGGTGGTGGTGATAATAAAAATGATACCTCAATTCTACTAAATCTAGTTCGATTAGAGCACTTAAATACTTTAATTGAAAGAACGGAGGTAATAGGGAAAAAAATCCAATTAATGGCTTAGTTCCCAACACCTGCAAGTCCCAAAGCAATAAATAAATCCTTAGATAACCAAGATGACATGACTTCCCAAACTCACAAATTCCAAAGTAAGTTCCAAAGAGTGGTTTAAGTGAATTCAAAGCATTAAAAACTAATATATGCTTCATTCTTTTTTATGTATGAGATAAACAACATTTTAAAAGACAGCTTTAAAAAATGGTACTAAGAAAACTAGAATCCATATAGAGAAGAATTGAGAAATGAGTGGGATTGGGGTTCATGATGTAAAATTCACAAAGAATCAATAAAAAATATGTTTAAAAAGACAGAAAACTATAATCCGTACATAGAGGAATGAAAGATATTCATATCACTTACCTCATGTGAAAAATCATTCCAAAAGGGATCAAAGACCTGAACTCTAACACCTGATACTTTTGAAACTGCAGGTGGGGCTGGGGGAAGGAAAACCTTCAAGATACAGCACAGGTGAGAATTTTGTGATAATGAGCCAAAATAGAGCAATGGCCCTAAAATTTAAGAAATTATTACGTGAGATTCCAAATCTTCTGCAGTTACGGAAATAATCAGTACTCAAAAGGGCCAAGTATGTATACATTGGAAAGCTGTGAAGAACTATGAAAACCAGGCAACAAAATATCAGCCCATCAATGAACAGACAGTTATCAAAAGAAAAACAATGCAAATGGCCAACAAGTATTTGGGAAACTGTTCAATCTCTTTAGCCAAGAGGAAAAGGCAAATGCTTTGAGAGACCATCTTATCCCATCAGAGTGGCCATCAGCCACAAAATCAAGGCAGTAAGTGCTGGTGAGGATGTACGGCAAAAGGAATCTTTATTCACTGCTGTGGAAATGTGAACCAGTGTAGCCAGTTAGAGAACTGACTCTAGAGATTCATCAAAAAATATATATAAAATAATAATTCAGGGCTGTTGAGTTGGCTCAATGATTTGTGAAAGCATGAGCTGCCAAGCCCAATGGCCTGAGATTGAGTCCTAGGCCCCAAATGTTAGAAGGAGAAAACAAACTCCTTTAAGTTGTCCTCTGACCACCCCCTCCCTCAATAAACGTAATAAAAAAAAAAAAAGAAAAAGAAAAATGGAGTACATACAGACAATGGAGTTTTATTCAATCATAAAGAAGAGTGAAATCACTGACAGGGAAAATGGACAAAAGTGTAAGCAATTATGTCAAGCTAAGTAAGGCAGACCCAGAAGGGGCAAATACATATTTTCTTTCATATGTAGAACATGGATTTAAATTCATTTGTATGTATGTATGTATGTATGTATGTATGTATGTATGTATGTATGT
>NW_026588368.1:1985774-2081417 GCF_907164565.1 Psammomys obesus | reverse complement strand
TGTATGTATGTATGTATGTATGTATGTATGTATGTATGTATGTATGTATGTGTATGGGAGTTGTGAGAGTGGAAAGGAACCAGGAGGAGAGAAGACTAGATATTACGTGTAGGGAGAATACCAGAAGGGAGGGGGCAGGGAGGATTATGGGCAAAGAGCAGGAGGAGCAAGAAGACTCATGGTGGATGAGAGAGGTTAGCTGGGAAGAAGAGCAAGAGGAAAGTATAGAAGCCAGTGTAGAAAGATGAGGAGAATCCTCATATACAAATCACCAGATTTGTGCCACAGGGTTAGAGTTTCACTGACGAAAAGCCCTGTGGATCAACTGTTGCACCCCCAGCCACAGGATCATCCTCAAACGGGACAAGGCCGGATGACTCCCTGCACGGAGATGTGTGCAGCAGCTTGACAAAAAGACCCTGGTGTAAAGGAACAAAAGTTGGTTACTAACTACAGTTCAGCGCAAAACATTCTTATTTAAAAGATGGCTAAATAATTACCACTTGTATAAAATTGTAACGCTAATGATAGTTGCAACCTTTATATCTAAGTTTCAATGCACAGACAAATTAGAGACTCATCATGCCAAGACAACCAAGGTGCCCTGGGCAGGGTTTCAGAGCATAGAAATCAAGTGAGGAGGGAGAGAGAAAGCCCTGAAAAATCACAGCTAACAACAGGTTTTCTTTTGTTTGTTTGTTTGTTTGTTTTTTAGGACATACATAGAAATGACAAGGCGATCTTCCTCTGAATCACTATGCTCTACTCTAACTGAAACTCCAGAATCCGGCAGATTTTTTTCCTCTAAAAGTTGCACAGATCTAAATCGTGTGCAAATACCCATGACACGTGTTATCAAAACCTCATTTTCCTTTTCTCTGGTGAACACAGCCAGAATGCATATTCCAACCTTCTGTGCAGCGTAACCATTTCACCTCAGTGGAATCTGAACAAGAAGATGCAGGAGTGAACATCTTCTTGTTCACTCCCATGAGTGAAGAAGAACACTCCCATGCAGGAGTGGATGTCTTATGCTTCATCCTCTCTTCATATCTACACTACTCCTGTCACTTGGAGAGAAACTTCAAACGACAGGATTAGAGCTGATTGTATCTTCTTTTCTTATAGTTTTTTGTTTTGTTTTGTTTTGTTTTTTTACAGAAGTTGTATTTTTTTTTTTGAAGCAAAAAGTCCAGATTAAACCCTAAAGAAGAGTTTATTAAGCAAACTACTCTCAGCTAGATACAGAACCTTCGGGAAAATGATGCTTCAGATCTGGCTACTCTTCTGATTCCACTGGGCATCAAGCTTCAGTGCCTTTGTGTGCCTAGACCTCTGTCACTGCCTTAGAAGGTGTCCCCACTAGGGCTCTGTCCCTGCTTTGCTGTTACTATAAGGCCATGTTAGGTTTTCTACTGCTTTCCTTCATCAAAGACAGCTCAGTGTTGTGTTCTTTCGGAGTGTTAGAGTTTGGGTTCTCCCAAGTTGTTAATTCAGTGGCATGCCTAGCTGATACCATCATGCCAGGTCCAGCACCATCTGCAATGATAGGTGCTTCATTCTGTCTGTAGGTCTGTCAAGATGACTTTCTTGAACCAGGCCTGGGGTTCGCTGCACCAAAGTCTACATTTCATTAGGAAAGACAAACTAAAGGAAAAAGTGCGCAGGCATGTAAAATCAAGCCCCTCTTCCTGTGTGTCTCCAGTTTCCACCTTGGCAACAGCGAAACTCTGAATGTACATTTTGGCTCACATCCACTCTTACTATGGAAACCTAAATGGTTTTCAGAACAGTTCTCCAGGATGGGTTATGCTCAGTTCTGGGAAAAATCCTCCATGGCTTCTAAACATACCTACCCTGCCATCAGTGTCGGTGTGTGTTCTCCTCACACAGACCTCGGGAAGCACCCCTCCCCCATACACAGTGAGCCCATTATGAGTCCAAAGGACTGACTCGATGGCATAGATTTATAGGGCGCATCACCACGGGAATTGCCCGGATCACTGGAAAGCTCTGTTGAGACTAGGTGATCCAAAAAGCAAGTGGATGTTGCATCCAGAATAAACTCCATTGTGATTTAGTGTTATATTTTAATTATGTTCTACTTGAATATGTGTTTTGGCATGCTAAATATCCTTGAACTGTCTCTTCATAGAATTAGCTATTTTAAGACTGGAGTGGGAATACACTGACCCTCCTTTCTCACGTTACAAATGAGGTGACCCTGCCTTCTTGGAGAGGTTAAGTGGCTTTCTCAGAACCACACAAGGAGTTGCAAGTAGGTCAACTCTGTAACACCAAGGATTTGTCCCATCGGCATGATGGACACTTTTAAACCCATGAACAAGAGGACCCTCATGGCTGCCACATTCCTGAGGTTGCCATAGACCAACCCAGAACAGGGATGTGTGAGAACTGGAGAGCTGGCCCTGCCCCTTGCCAGGTGCAGCACTCCAGAGAGTGGGTCTTCTGCCTCACCTGGGCAGCAGAGCAAAACTGGCCCAGGTGGTGTGGAAACAGGAAAGCTGGCCCTAACCCTTGCTAGCTGCAACCTTGGGTGAGTTAACCCCGGAGAAATCTGGAGAGCTGGCCCTGTAGGTGTGCCTGTGGGAGAGCTGGCAGGTTGAGAAACTCAGCTACCTCTCAGGCCCAGAGCCGGGACTTTGAGCTGGCCCACCCCAACATCTACCTGGTCTATGAACTGCTGGAGCACATAAAGGAGCTGGTCCCACAGATACAAAGCTGCAGGATCACCATGACACAGGACAATAAGATAGGATATCCGAGAGGAGTCCCAGTGAGAATCTGGTATTGATACTGTAGCAGAAGTCAGAGGCCTTGAACCAGACCAATGACTCATTGCAACAACATTCATAAGTAAAGATGTGTGGACAAAAGGATACAGTGTGGCACATTATGACACACTGCAGCTTCCATGCCAAGATGTTTTTGTTCGTTTGGTTTTTTTTGTTTTGTTTTGTTTTCTTTTGGGGGTGAGGTTTCAGGGGTGGACCATGGATATGAAGGGATGGGAAGATAAGTGGGAGTGGGGTGCATGATGCGAAATTCACAAAGAATCAATACAAAGCTTAAAATAAAAAGAAAATCTCCTTCAGCACTCCTTACTATTTATATGACCTTGAGAAGAGAGGAACTTTGTGGATCTGGTAAGTTTCAGGGACTTTGTAGGATCTATGAGTTGTTGATTTCCTGAATCTTAACAAGACTCCCACCATGACAGAATATCTTCGTTCAGAGAAATCTATTCACAACACAAATAGGGGACTGAATATTATCAATGAGTATGTTCCTGGGAAAAAAAATTAGAGAACACAACTGCTTTCTACCTATATTAGTCATATGTAAATTAATATCAATACAGTTAAAAACATTCAAATAACAAACTGAGAAAGGTAAAGAATGGATTATGAAAATGTACTTAAACAATTGAATATTATTCAACCATCAAGAAAACCATTGGGCATGATGGCACTCAGGAGGCAAAGCCAAGAAGATATCTGTGAGTTCTAGGAGAGCCTGGTCTACATAATACACTCCAGGTCAGCCAGATTACATAGTGAGACTCTGTCTAAACAAACAAACAAATAGTTCAAGACCATTCCCCACTACAGAGAGTTCCAGGCCAGCCAAGGGGTTTATAAGAGACCATGCCCATTTTAAAACAGAATAAAAAAACTCTGAATCTGAATTCAAAATCTAACTAGTTAATGAAAGCAAAAAAAAAAAAAAAAAAAAAGACAGTAATTAAAATAAGAATGATAGCAATTAATTCACACTAAACTGTCTCAAAAAAAAAAAAAGAGGAAACTCAGAGACAAATGAATGGAACTGGAAAACAATTATTCCACTGAGTGAGGCAACCCAGACCCAGAAAGAAAAAATGCTGCATTTTCTCATTTGTGGAATCTTTGAATGTATGTGATTAGTTTGCAAAACAATAGAGGTTCCCATGGGGGCAGGGGTGATGCTTTCAAGGAGGGATAGATAGAATGCAGCGGTATAGAAGGTTAACAGAAAAATTATAGAACAATAAAAGTTAAATGAGCACGGGAGGTGGGAAAGAAGAGTCGAAGAGGGTTAAATGACACTACTGCTGAAGAAACAGTGTACCTGAGTCCCAGAACACGAAGCAATCAAGCTGGGGCTGGCAGAGAAGCTTTTCCATTACTTCCTGGTTGGCAGAAACGAAAGGTGAGCACTTCTAGAGGAGGAAAGAAATCATCAGTCTTACCTGGCTGTAACATCTGAGAGCTATACCAATGGGTGGCCTGGCAGGATGTGTCACTGGTGCGACAGTTTGCACAAAGTCCATGTAGTGTAATCCTTGCAAGTCAAAGTCCCAGTGAACGGCCACAATATATATCCAAGAATATATGGGCAGCACAACCTGAACGTGATGGATGTAAAAATAAAAGACGCCACAGGGTTGGATGGGTAGGGGGTGGGGAGTGGATCTTGGAGGAGTTTGAGGAGGGGATGGATCTTATCAGGATACACTGTAAAAAAAATTCCAAAGAACCGGTTTTTAAAATGAAAACGCTAAAGCACTCAGGACCCAAGGTGAACTCACAGGTGAAGAATTGCTGCCTCCTCCCGTTCTCCATGGGTCAAGCGAGAATGCTGATCCCTGTTCTTCTTAAAGAGAACCCCAGAAACAAAAGGGGTTAAAAGGTTTCTAGTGACTTGGGTTGGGTGACCGTGTCTGGTTTGTAATGTACAGAGGGTATTCGAGAACAGACTATGGGAAGAGAGGCTCGGTGTAAGTGTAAATCAGGATTTACTGAGCAAAGAGAGTGTGGCCACTTGGCAGCTGTTTACGCTGGTGGCTCCACGTGAACTTCACTGGAGTGAGCTTGGGAAGATCTCTACAGCAGAGGCTCATGGGTAAGACGATGCCTGGCATGGATATTATTTTTCTTCCCTTTTAAAATAGCTTGCCAGTTACTTCTAATGCAGGAGCTGTAAGTTCTCCCAGATCATCTTCAAGTCCTATTTGTTTGTTTGTTTGACATATGCCCAAAGGAATATCTAACTTGGCACGCAGAGAAGAAAGGAGATCCATGATATTCATGCATGGGGCATGGCATGGTTTTTAACATGAGTCTAACTAACATTACCAGTTGCATCTTCAAATCTGGGAAGAACTTCGTGCTTTGCCCCCAAAGCCCTCATTTTCTCACATCATCTTATGAGCACAGTCTGTCTGGGCTTGGGGCCGCTGAATTGGTCTGAAATTTTTAATTTCCTGTTTGTAAGATAAATTTTTATTAGGGGGGAAAAAAACCCTCCCAAACTGAGTGTTCTCTTTAATAAGCTCACTGGATATTTAAGCCCTCTAAATGTCAGATGCCTGTTGCAAACTGATATGCTTATCACTTTGTAGAAACAAAAGTTCCCCTAAAGGAATAGTCTTTTGGCACTATTCATTCTGTTGCTATTTTTTCTTCCCCTGCAAAATAAAGGTGAAGATGAGTATGAGTAGAGATGCCTAAACAACTCGGAGGCCTGGGCTCTGCGTTCCTGGGCTGCAGTCTGTTCTACCGCTCTGTGAACTTTCCCAGACCATGGGAGCTCCTTGGACCACAAACCCCTCTAGAAAATGAGTGGTCTGGAGAAGATGATGTCGTGGCCACTATCTTCAATATTGTGGGTTCATGACCATCCACTGATGAAGAGATCACATGGGCAATTGAGTGAGATTTATGTAAGGCATGCAGCAAAGCAGAGCTGCAACCCCACTCGATATAGAACCAAAATCGCTTTCTCTGGCCAATGACTTTATGATGCTGAGCAAATGTCTGATTCTATTTTGAACATCAGTTTAATCCTGGGGGTATACAAGTGTGAGAAACCAGCAGTAAGGCTTCTAAGATGTTAATGAATAGAGCCTAGAAATGCCTTTGAGACACTCAACTTGTTTCCTGCTTCCTCAGGCTCTGGTGGGAATTTTCCCCTGTGCTTGGGAAAAGCCTAGCTTTGGGGTAAAGTGAAAATCATCTTTAACCTGGATGTAGATGCCTTGACAAAAAAGCCCAGAGTTGAGCCCAAGACACAATGGGGATTTTTTTTTTTTTAAGATGTAGAATGGTGCTAGATACTTACTTTCCCTGGAGTCAGAGGCAAGCGTGGGCATGTATGTATCCTTGGGTGATTACATCTTTGCGGTCTTGCAGGCAGTTGTGAAAAATGGAAGCAAACGAGGCTGCACCACCAGGTGGGTCGTTGCCCATCTGCTCAGACTGGAGTTAAGCCTGCAAGTGCAGTACAGGGCTTGCTATACAACTCAAACAGGCATTGCCTGGTCTGATAGCATAAAATCTCAAACACTCAACATTCTGAATCTTGGTGAAGACTGTCATGACTCCCAAATGGTTTGGGGTTTTGAAACACTTCAGATGTTCATATTAAAAATTTTTCAACTTGTGAAATTTTTGCAGATATTCCAAAAGTTAAAAAGTCTCCAAAATCCGAAAGAGTTCTGTTCCGAGCAGCTCCATAAAGAGTATTAAACCTGTACCATCCTGTTGTCTAGACTCTTCTTGTAATAAGTGGAGTAATTCCAAAGACAGGTTTGGGATTATTGTGTTACTGGAATAGTGCTGTATACAAGATTCCATTCCTGTGGTCGGATCCAGTCACTGCAGCCAAATCTATGCTTGTCTGTTGAGAGTAACAGAGACAATCCCATCTAGAGGGAGTAACTTCAGTCCGAGCACTAAGCACCCAACGGGGAGGCGTCAGGAAGCAGTGGTAAGCACCTCAGGACAGATATAAACAACCTGCAACCGAGCTCATTCTGCGGCTGTGCCTCATGTAACATCAACAGTTTCCTAGGAGACAGAGACACTATCTCCAGGACACTATTTCCGGATAATCCCTGGAAAACTCCTTTACGCCACAGACCCCCATACTCCTAGGAACCAGTGGTAGCTGTGCTAACGCAAGCTCTTTGTAGCTGGGTCTGGGGGATCCAGCCTTGGCAGGCTCTTGACTGATGAGATCAGGGTCTTGAACTTGCCCCTTGATCCTCTGCTTTTCCCGAAAGCACCCATGTCACATCTCTTCGGTTGTCCGGTGTGAGGAGACCCTCACATGCAGTGTGAGCCTTCTGCCTGCCTCCTCATTTCCAGAGGCTACTGGATTGGGCACTCTGGGAAAATGTGTTAGAAAGTGCCTTCTAAAGCCAGTTCTGTCCACAGTGCTCTACAATGGAAACAACCTAATTGAAAACACGGGACCATTTTCAAACTGTGCTGGGTTATCACAGCCTTAATAGAAAGATGATTTGTAAAACATCTGTGTTTCACATGGACAAAGCCAGAGAAAATATGCAGCTAGAAGCTACATTCATTCCACATCTGCAACTAAAATGTTCCTCTGTTATGCTCTCTTGGGGAGGATCTATCCTCATGACCACACGAGAGCCCAAAATATATTGCACCTTCTTTTCCTGTTAGGCACTTTATTTTCATTAAGGCTTCACAGACTTCGTTCCCATGATGTACTAAATGGCCTTCATATTTATTAAATGCAGACAGCACAAAGATGTATTTGGTCCCCTTCATTAGGTAAAGAAACTGTGATTGGGGTCTACCATTTGTCTCTTTCAGCACAATTCAAGGAATCAGAGGCAGGGCTCCCGTTCTGAGAGTGTTCCTCTCAGCTTCGGTGTCAGAGCCATCTCACACATAAAGTCACCGGCTAGTGACAGGGTGTGGCTGGCGCTGTGTGATAAACAGATCTGGTCTCCTAACGAAACACTAGCTTCTGCAGATGTGAAGGAGTGAGCCAGTGTTCAAATTAGTTCAACACACAATCGGTTTTATTGCATACAGTAATTCTTGGTATTTTTTTTTTCTCTGAAGAAGCACAAAGTGGGCAGGATGCAGCTGTTTAAAGGCCGCCTAATGTTCTGTTTCCAAATCATGAAATACTAAGATGGGCCCTTTTACACAAACCGACTACAACTGCCTGCAAGCCGAAGAGCTGACTGGGTGATTTTCACTGAGTTAATCTCTGGTCTTTCATGGGAAACTCTGGCAGGGCACCTTGTCGATACCACAGCAAGCAGTTAAAATCGGGGTAGCAGTTGGCACCTCTGATATCTCCTTACATAAAGAACTACAGTGCCCCAAGCCCTACAGGAAATCCTCCTTCAGACTAACTTCTCAAATCCTAGATGTAAGCAGCATGAATCGGTGAGAAAGGAGGGAGTAGAGACTTCTTACCCTGTCCAATGTGCTTAGCAGCTGCCCCATTCCACCCATTTATCCCCTAGTTGGATCATCTTAGGACTCAGTGTCACTTAATAGGGCGGGGAAGGTATGTGGCATTTATCAGAATGTGTCATATTGCTGCTGAAATGAACAGTGATGCAATACTCTTTGGTAAGCCAGATGGTATGCTCATGCTAGGTCTTGTCTCCTACTTATCTCTAATATTTTGAAACATAGTGATTTGATAATGTCATATCAAGACTTCCTCTCCATTGTGATCATTTATTGCACTGGATTCTGTTCCAAAGCGTCTAATTTTCAGCGTGTTGTTCTCAGCACTCCATCCATTGGTTAATGAAGTCATAAACGATACTGCGATGGTATATTGAAAAGTCATATTCAAACGGGGAATTTTAAATAAAAATACCAGTATTCCAAAGTTCTCAGAGAAGCTTTGGAGTTCTTGTCCTGAAAGGGAAAGGAGATGCCTATCAGTTGCAGCCTCGAAAGCAGGCAGGGTTCGCTGGAGTTTGGCGCCCCCTGGGATAGAAATTACGTGCTGGCTTGATTTCTTTCTTTTCTTTTTTCTTTTTCTTTTTTTTTTTCTTTTAAGTTTGAGTTTCTCCATGCCTAGGAAGACAAACAAACAAGCAAAAACGGGGAAATAAATCCATTCACAGTCGCCCCAAAATATAAAGTAAATCTAAGTACATGAAAGACCACTGAATGAAAACTTTGCAACCCTGAAGACACTAGAAGATTGAAGGATCTCCCATCCTCAAGATGAGAGGGATTAATACTGTAAAAATAGCAACATTATCAGATGTGATCCCCAGATCCAACCCAATCCCCATCAAAATTGCAATGCCCTTCTTCACAGAAATTATCTTAAAATTCATGTGGAAGCTCAAAAGGCCCCTTAGAGCCAGAACAATCGCAAGCAAGAATAATGCTGGAGGGAGCCTAAAACCTGATTTCAATTTTTACTACTACAGATTTTTTTTAAAAAGCGTGGAACAAAAGACTCGTAGATCTATAAAACATAGTAGATGCAGAGTCAGATATGAGCCCAGGCAGCTGCAATCCCTGAGTTTTTACTGAAATACACACGGAAGAAAACATGGCTTCTTCCACAGATGAGGCTGAGAGAACTGGATATCCACAGGTGGAAGACTGATCCCCGTCTCTCAACCTCTATAGAAATTCAACTGCTAATGAATCAAAGACCCTAATGTAAGCTCTGAAATTCTGAAACTGTTAAAGAAAAGAAGTGTAGAAAATAGTTCAAAACATTGACATATGGAAGGACTTCCTCCTTAGGACTCCTGTCATGCTAGTCAGTGGTGAGATAACACCAACAACTGACCAGGGGGTCTAAGGCAACCAACAAACCTCTGAACACTTAATTAGGTAAAATGATACAGAAAGAAGAAGATCTTTGCCAGTTGTGTGTCTAACAGAGGCTTAATGCCTGGTATATACAAAGAACAGCAGCAATAACAGAAATCAACAGCAAGGAGAACCCACAGAAAAATGAAACAAGATACCAAACCGTCCAATCAGTCAGCGGTGTAGTGAAATGAACAGTTCTCAAATGAGGACACAATGGGCCATTAAACACATAGTAAAAAGTTCAAACTCACTCTCTGTCAGAGGTCTCCCAGTTAAAACTACATTGAGATTCTGTCTCCAGGGAGTCAGAACGTCAGTCATAAAAAGAAACAAAACACAAAACAAGACTGTAACAGACACAGGAGAGGATGACAAGAGGGGAACCTCGAGGCAGGAGGACTCAATGTGGAGGGGGTCTCAGAAAAATAGAAATAGGTCTGCCCTGTGGCTCACCCTGGGTATTGACTTGAAGGACTGACTGCAAGTCAGCATATCACAAAGATATTTACAGTTCATCAACAGAGGGATGGTTTGAGAAAGTGTATGGCTGGTACAGAATGGACATTTTCAGCCATAAAAAAAAAAAAAAGCAAGTCTGTCATTTCCAGGAAAAAAAAATGGATGAAATGGACATAATCAGGTTAAGCAAAAGCCAGTCTAAGAAAAACACAATTTTTCTCATATGTGGTTCCTATATTTTACATAGAAAAATAAAATCATGAATATGTGAAAAAATATATATATATATGACATGAAAATAGAAACAAAACTATCTAGGGACTGATGGGAGGAGAGGAAAAAGAAGAGTAGTTGGGTGGAGAGGGGAATATACTCAGAGTACAATACATATTCATATGGAGATGACCTACATAACAGTGTCATGTGTGATAAATACATGGTTTAAAAAATAATTTGGGGTTTCTCAATGCTTTCAGTTTTGTACAGAATTAAGTTCGTTAACATTTGGAAGTGGCACTATTTCATTTCTTTTCTAATGTTACCAGATTAAGAATGTTTAAAAATATTTTTATGATTTATTTCATGTCTACAGAAAGTTAAAAAGATTAATAAGAAGTACCTTAGCCATCCAGGTTGATAAATAAAATGCTTGCAATATCACCTGCACTGTGCCTCCATGCTTAGTGCACGGCTTCCCTTTGTTGGTGGTAACTACGTCTCTGGTATGCGGTTGCCATTTGCTTTACTCGTTTTCCCACAGAGGTGGGCCTATCTCCAGAACATCAACTCTTAACTTGCATTAAACAAAAAAAACAAAAAAACCAAATTTCATCTGTAATTCCATCTGTATTATTAATGGATGAAACAATGACATAGAGTGGCCATTTGCTGTATATTGTATGTCTACTGTACTTTGAGAAAAGGCAGAAATGTGATAATTCAAATTAAAACATATTATTATTATTTTGCAAATAAAATCTTATATTAAAAAAAAAATCCGTTGCAAACGGAGTCATCCTGCACACACATTCCTGCAGTGTGCGCCCTTAGGCTGATTGATAACTGCAGGTCTGAGCCATTAGTCTCTCACTGCTGGGGAGTGTGACCTCAGAATGGATAACAGCTTCTCTGGCTGCTGAACGCTCTGAATACAGTGCTCTCAGGACCACCGGCGCTGGTGTTTTCTAGACACAGGTGTTTCTGCAAGCGCATAACCGGGGCAGGGACTGGCAGACTCTGGAGAGCTGAGTCTATTTTCATGCTGAGTACTTGCTACTGGAGTTCCCCAAGAAGTTCTAACAGCTCTAGCTATTGTAGGAGGATTCCCATCTCAGTATTTGTTTGTCAATATTTGGCGTCATTGGACTTTAAAATACTTCTGTCAGTCTTAGAGCTTTGAAATGGCATTTTATTAAACTACAAACCTAAGTGTATTACACATTCAAAGGAAGCTCCATTTGGGAACTAAGTAGAAATTTAATCTTAACGAACTGCAGTAAAGTTAATTTGATGCTTTCTTCCATAATATGCCAAAAATATTTTATCTTTAGAAGCAACTTTTAGCTCCTTTATAAGACAATAATTCAGTATCTCAATATAATATATACTTTTATTTATTTCATTGAGAAATGGAATCTGTGTATTTAAAAAAATATATTAGTGTTTTAAATGTTTTTTTTTTTCTTCTGGTGATGTAAGAGTTTAGAAAGGCAAACACTGTAATAAAGCAAAAAAAAAAAAAAAAAAGACACATTTCAATTAGGAAGGACAGAAAGACGCAGTCTCCCTTCTTCTGTGGTACCTTTTCCTGTCCACATCCTCATCAAATTTCTGAGTTAGAGGGTCCCTTTGATAAGGTAGACAGTTTCCATTCTCTCTCTTAACTGGCCCAGAAAGGGACAGCCATGCCCAAACCATAAACAGCACATCGGTGCTTCAATGTGCTTTGACCTTGAGAAACCCAGACAGAGAAGAAAACAGAGGCAGGCAGATGCTCCTTTGAAAGGGTTCCGACAGAGCCTGCCTTTGGTGTAAAGTTATTTGTGATGAATAATAAAACCTTTGTAAAAACCATTAGGGCTGCAGGAATTTCATGTAAGTCATCCAGGAGCTGTCAGCTGTGCCTGGTCGCTGTCATTGGGGTGACACACTGGGATGGTAGATGCCTTTCTTCTCCAACAGTGTGAAGGATTCTGTAGAAGCCTGGAGGGGGAGCTTAATGCTGTCCCATAGACTACCAGGCACTTCCTTTTCCTACCTTAGTTTTCTCCTTCATTTTACAGAACATAATAATTATGAACAAATCATTGACTTTGTTTTGAACACATTTTGGAATATTTTAGTGAGATTTTCAACTTAGCCATTATGATTGGCACCTGTTTCTTTTCCTGATTTACTTACTTATGAAGATACAGTATCTGTGAGATTACTGCCTTTACATTTTGCTTTACCTCTTTAAGCACGATCTTGAATCTTTTAACATACAATTAAAGTATTTATGTGCTCAAAGTAGCATCTTACAGTACTCATATTCTGTTTCCGTTCACTGCTTTTATATATTTTATAAACGTAGGTTCTTTTGTCTCCCTCTTAACATCTTATACTTATTTTGTTATTGGGTACTGGAATGTTTAAATGGTATCTCAAAAGAGCTATGAAGTTTTCTGTTTTGAGCGTCTCTGTAGTTATTAGCCTGTCTGGAATTTTCTCTAGACTGACCCCTGACATCATGTGGCTCCTGCTGTTTGGTATGGCTTGTCCCCCTTTCTGGATACTAAGGAAAGTCTGTGCTCAGAAACATCCGAGATGATAGGCCTTCCAACCTCTGTGGATGGATGTGGGGAAAAGGCTGCACCTTTCTCACCAGGCAGTCACCAGGATGACCCTGGCTTGGACTTCCCCCAAGCTCTCTGGCGTCTCCCATCTGCACACAGCATTTCTGGTTTTACATGGGTGTATGCTGAGCCCGGGACAGTCTTCTAGGGCTTTCTAATTGCCAAAACATCTCCCTGAAATTCCAGCCCGTTCTGCTAGGAATTGCACCAGGACTTAGGATGTCAGGCTAACCCTGTTATGGGCCACCCCTTTTCCATTTAGATTTTTATTTTAGTTAAAAACACCATCAGCCATTCCTTTACACCCTCAAATCTAGTCAACAGCCGCCCCCTCCCTGACAGCATCAAGGCTTCTGGTGATTGCAGCTAGCATTGCCCTGCTAAATCCACACACACTGAGCAGCCCCAGGCAGCTGCCGGCTGCGGTGGCCACCGTTCGTGCTTAAGTTTTCAGTGGAAAGTCATGATATTTGCAGTAAGTCTCAGTCTCCCCTCCTCCATGCTCTGTTTTTGTTTGTTTGTGTTTGTTTGTTTGTTTTCAAGACAGGGTTTTGCTGGCCTTAAACTCACAGAGATCTGCTTGCTTCCTGAGTGCTGGGATTAAAGGCGTGGGCCACCACTGCCAGGCTGAAGTCACTCTCCAGCGGACTAAAATGCTCTTTGTTTGATAATTTTGTTTCCTTTAAACCTATCTGGGGTGAATCTGTTATTGTTGATTGTGGTAGTTTTGCTTGTTTGTGCTTTTTACCATAGACAGATATCCAACCTGCTTTCAATTACAGTGCAGGTAAGTTAAAGACATTTTTTTAAATTCTTTGTGATGTTGGGGTGTTCTGAAAAAACAAAAAACAAAAAAAAAAACAAAAACAAAAACAAAACAAAAAAAAAAAAAACAAAAACTCTTCTGGGCTGGAAAGAGAGCTTGCTACTTTCCCAGAGTATCCAAGTTCAGATCCCAGCATCCACATTGGATGGCTAATAGATGCCTGTAACTCCTGTTCCAGGGGACCCAAAGCACTCTTCTGGACTCTGAGGACAACTGCACTTACAAATACAACACACACACACACACACACACACACACACAGGAATGCAAGCACATACACACAAATACACATACACACACAACATTAAATACTTTCTTAATTATAAAAACCTCTTTTTTTCCCCCTTCCTTAGCTCCAAATACTTTCTGTAGACTCACATATTTAGCTTTTTAATCCACTTGGAACTGAATATTTGATACACCCTATTATAGGTTCTGTTTTTATTTTTCCTTACCTAAAAGCTACATAAATTTCTAATCCAGACCAGAACGCTCCCTGCTTTGCTACAATCCTTGGACATCTTTGAGATGACTACAGTTTTTAATGTGTTAAAAAGGAAAGTAATGCAGACTAAATGAGAATTCATATAATTTATGATATGGGAAAAAAACACTCGACAAAGGCCCCCAGGCCAAGAAGATAGGCGAGTTTGTGACCCAGGCCAGTCATACACCTTAGAAATAGGTAGACATGGGGATTCCCTTAGTGATTTATTTTCTTTTCCTCCTTTGATCCTTCAATGACACACAGCCAAGAGCTCTAACTCTAGAATGTTTGTCAGTCTTAATGAAGTAGATTTTCGTACCAAAGTCAGCTTAGTTTTATTTAATCTAAATCCCAAATCCGCAGCATGTGGTAGCCAAACCCCTTCCTGAAATTTTTGGAAGCGCCTGACTTTAAACATTTGCGATTCCCTTGCTGTCTCTGTTTTACTGTCATGTCAGTCTGCATAGACACAAAACTGCAACATTTGTGAATTTTCATCTGATCAAATCAGACAGAATTTTAGGAAGAGGCACTTCGAGTTCACCATCTTCTGTCTGTGCCTGTGGAGTCACTAACAGCCATACTCTTTTCATCTCACCAATCACTCAACATTACTTTGGAGACTGTCAAAAAACAAACAAACAAACAAAACAAAACAAAACAAAAAAAAAAAAAAAACAAGTGTCAAATCGAAAATAAACAGCAAGCCCAAATCTCTACTGCTCTGGTGGAAGTGACTGACGTTATGAAAGGGTGCGTGTCTGTGCATGTGTGTGTGTGTGTGTGTGTGTGTGTGTGTGTGTGTGTGTGTGTGAATGAATGCGCATACATGTGCACCTGTGTATGCTTGCACGTGCAAATGTGCGTTCACACACACAATTTATCACAGCATCTAGACACCAGCTCAGGAAACAATGTTCACGTCAGTCTCCTTGTGTTACAGCAGAACCTTCTGGAAGAACCTGTTCCGAGCATTCCACAGGTTGGCACAGGTCGGATGGGCTTCAAGGCCTGGTCGAGCCCCTCTCTCTTTCCACAGGCCTTGATTTCATCCTGCCGGGGGCGTGTTAGTGCAGCAGAGGCATAAACACATTCTCTTGCCGTTCCCCGTTTCCTGTTGGCCATCCTCTGTCTCGCTGGCATGTGGGGGACTGAAACACAAAGTGAAAACAGGGCTCCGGGTTGACAGAACATAACCGTGCTTTTGCAGACAAGAGCTTTGGGCCCCGTTTTGCCAGCACATGTGTTTGCCATTAGCTGCCATTCAAATGAACTCGTCGTGTTCTGTTCCTGATGAACCGCTCTGGGTGGAACGGGGCCTGCGGGCTTCGTCACCGTAACGGGCTTGTTCACCACAGAGGACATCCCCCAGCATGTGTCCATGTTCACAGTCCTGGGTTCACTTCAAATGGCCCTCGGCAGCCTGACAGGGGCACAGGGCCAGAGAAGCACCTTCAGGCTTGGCCTCCGACTAAACGCCTCCGTGGCTTTGCTCTGCAAACACCTGATTGATAATACAAACCTACCATTGTGCTCTTCACAAGAAATGACGCAATTCCCCTTGCTCTCAACTCGAGTTGACAAACTACTCTCTGCAGTGCCGTTAGTGAGCGTCTCCTGTGTCCCCGCTGTGTGAATCATTGTTCATGGTCTTCACAGCAGACATGGGACTTCAGATTGGCACTATGAGACCTCATGTTACAGTGAACGGGAGCTCTGAAAATTTTTACACAAATCAGAAAGAAGACTAGAGCTTCCAGCCCTCTGGGGCCCTTCTCTGAGCATTTGGAACAAGCGAGCAGTGATCATCTGTTTGTCTTGTTGGCTAGAAGGACATGGTGGACCCAAACTTAGAGACCAGGGCCCAAGCCCACAAGCTCACACTGAATGCTGAGCAGTATCCTGGAGGAGGAAAGTGTTTTTAATGGTCCTTAAGGAGGTTGGGGGAAGAAACTGAATTTGGGTTCAAACCTCAGTTTTTATACTCTGTTTGATCACGAAGAAGTCATTTTTTTCCTAAGTGTCACAGTTGTTAATTGTGAAATGAGATTAAGCGTGAAGATTCTACAAATGTGGGCAATTGTTTTCAGAGCCTAATTCTGCCTTTATTAGGTATTAGAAGAATCTAATTACAAAGTTGACAGCTGTTTAAAATAACAAATTAGAAGTCTTGATGCAACTAGAGAGTTGGTTTTGACCATAGATTATTTACCTCATAGTGAGACATGAGAAACGCTGTGTATAATATTCTGTGTACAAATAAGACTAGGAGACCCCAGCTCAGTTCTTTTCCCTTCCCTGGCACTGTGTGTGGAAGGGTTCACTGTCCATCCATTCCTCTGCCTTAGAGATGCCCTGTACTGGGTTTCCCAGGTGCCACTCCCTCAGCGAGCTCAGCCACTTTCCCTTCACCACACCCTCAAGGCTGTCGGACTCAACATGGGCACATCTAAGTTCTTAGCCTTGCTGTTTTGAACCCAGAGTCTCTTTGTCCTCCATCTTCTGGAGTCCCTTCCGGAGTTTGCCATGCTCTTCGTAGTGCCAAAGTTGCCTCTCTGAGGCCAGGGCATTCACACACACCCTTCTGAATAAG
Source organism: Psammomys obesus (assembly GCF_907164565.1). Lineage (NCBI taxonomy): Eukaryota > Metazoa > Chordata > Mammalia > Rodentia > Muridae > Psammomys > Psammomys obesus. The sequence continues at coordinate 2,064,589 of NW_026588368.1, read as the reverse complement.
AAACCACTGGTTCAGATGCTCACGTGGCCCAACTGGAGCACATGAGCTGAGAGCTACTGAGTAGAGCCAAGAGGTGGGCAGGAGATTCTACATATAAGTGAGGTGAACCCAGGGCCCTTTGTCTTCCCATGCTTCATTGTCTTGGTTCACTTAACATTATGGTCTCCAGATCATCTGTGGTTCTGTAAAAACAGGGTTCCCTTCTTTTCTACAGCTGAATAATATTCATGGTAGAGAGGTACCATTTTTTTTTCTTTATTCATCTGTTGATAAACACTTAGTCTACTTCTTCTTAGCCATTATAATTGGTCCCACAATAAAAACAAGAGTGTAGATGTCTGTCTGTTTTCTAATGTTCATCTTCTTTGGAAAGATATATATCAATCACACATATGCACAGAGTAGAAAGGTTTCTAGAGCACCCAATACTTGAGGAATCTCTATTCTGGCTTCTGTAACTGTTGCACTAATTTATGTCTCTATAATCTGTATAAGAGTTTCTTTTCCCCACGTCCTTACCAGGACTTGTTATCTTTTGTCTTTCTAAGAAACAGTCATTTTTACTACGGCAGGTGGTATCTCCTTGTGGTTTTGACTAGCATTGTATTGACAGTTTCTGATGCTGATTTTTTCCTTGGTATGCCTGCTGGCTATTTGTGCATATTCTTTTCAGAAACTTTTACTTAGGACCTTATTTTTACTTTTAATCCTTTTCACTGCCTTGGTGGTCCTAATGAACAACTTGTGCACAACTCCTGATTTATAAAGCTCCTCTGATCCAACATCCAATATCCCTCCCTGAGTCTGCCTCAGTCTTCTGAAGATCAAAGCTTCCTCCATATCTCAACATGTTAAGTATACAGGAAAGAGCCCAAAGTCTGGTCCCAGGAGAGTAGAGTTTTATGCTGATTTTAGCTTTAACTAGTCATATAATTTAGAGACAGTCTGGGCTGTGGGCCCTAGCCTCTCCCTCTACCAAGTGGGCTCACCATCCATCTCTGCTACCGAACGGCTTAGAGCTGTTGAGAAAAACAGTAGGTGGTGGGTGTGCAAAGGGGAATGAATGCCTGTGCAGCTGGGCTACCTCAACTCTGGCCAACACCCAAAGCTACCTACTGTGTGGTCCACACCCAGATAGGCTTATCTGTATCCACTCACCAAAGGAAAGATGTATTGTTTCCTACTGAGGACCAAAGATGTAGCTTGCCTTGAGGAAAGCCACAGGAGACCCGTTTTCATTGAATTAATGGTGGAAGGAAGGAGCCCATGTTGGTGGCCTAGAAAACACAGGATGCTATGTAGAGCCAAGCCAATGGCAAGAGGCTGGAGAGACTACAGGAGGGGGTGGGTTCCTGTCGTCCACATCCGCAGAGCTGACTGAGCTGCCTGCAGATTGCTCCCTCTCTGCTGCTCAAGTCAGTAGCACGTACCAGCAGCAGCAGTAAAACCCTGGGGAGGCTTCTTTCACGCCTATAGATGGGTTTTTCCCTGGAATGGGACTCATGTCCTCAACAAGACCGTAACAGAACCATCCCGTTGGACAAGGACTTGCTTGCTAAGAACTTCCCCGACATCCCTTGTGAAGTCGTCTTTGACCCATTGGTCACTTAGGCGTGTGTTAATTTCACATATTTGAAATTCTCCCAAGTTTCTGTCTCTTGATTTCTAATTCTGTTACACTGTGGTTTTAGAGAAAACTTAATATGATTTAAATTAAATATATATATATATATTGAGGTTGGTTTTAGGGCCCCACATGAGGAGACTGTTGCGTGTGAACTTGAGAAAACTGCACTCAGTTTTCTGAGCAATAGTGTTTTATAGTTGTCTGTAGAAACCAGTTATTTAACAGTCGTTTTAATATTTTTTTGTTTATTGTTGTGGATTTGAAATCCACCTATATTGTATTTTTTTCTCAATTTAATTTTGTTCCTCCCTGATTTCTTTTTTAAGTAATTGTTGGAAGACGCTACTACTAAGGTCACAGTCCACTATGTCTGGAAAGCTCTGGGCTTGGTGCAAGATGGAAACCATATTTGATTTTTAAAACTGTGGGATCTAATTGGTGTCTGCGCTTACTCACTTTTGGTCTGAAGATGACCTTATAATTCCTCCAGTAATAAGCTCTATTTCGTTTCTGTAAAATATCTTTTTAAAATTATATTTTTGAAATATGGTTTTAATACTGTTTGATATGTGATGATTTTTTTATTTTGTTTTGTTTTTAAGACAGGTTCTCACTGTTTAATCCTGGCGATCCTGATACTTACTATGTAGACCAGGATGACCTCCAGCTCAGAGATAGACCTGACTCTGCCTCCTGAGAGCTGGGGTCACAGACACATGGCACTAAGCCTGGCTCTTTTACATGGGTTCTGGGCATTGAACTCAGCTCCTCGTGCTTTTGGTTAGTGTTTGCACACTGCACTGCCTCCTCGGTCCACTCCACAGTGTTTCTGTCTCCATTTATTTTCTGGCAGGAACTCCACTGTTATTCTCACCCAAGCATTCTTTTTTTCAAAAATGTTTTTGCTGATCAAGTTTGCTCTTTGATAAATTCATACATGTTTATAGCGCATTCTGCTTACTCTTGCCCGTTTTTACCCCCTTCTTTCTCCCCACTGCTCCTGACATCCCTTCCACATTCCTACAGTTTGTTTTCCCACAATCATCTCTTTTTGTTTTGTTTTGTGACCCTCTGTCTTTAACCACCACTTGTGTGGTTTTGGAACTGTCCACTGGAGTCTGGAGGGTCCATTGTTTGATTCTTAACTGAAAGCAATGACTATTCCTATCGCAGAATACATCAGTTGCAAATAGTTCAGCAACGATGGAGAGAGTCCCAAGAGCCCCTTCTTGGATCCTTGACTGGCTGTTGACAGGCCCAGCCTTATGTAGGCCCAGGGCAGGCACCCTCACCTGCTCTGAGATCATGTGTGCAATGGCTGTGTCATGCTGAAGATGGCATTTCTAATCTTTTCTTCCCGTCCTCTGGGTCTTATATCTTTTTATCTACTCTATCTTCTGCAATATTTACTAAATCTAAGAGAGGGTGGTATCAATATCCTGTTTAGGGCCAAGCACTAATCCACAATTTGTTCTAAGCATCTTGAACATCCAAAACCTTTTCTTCGTCCCCTTGTTACGATGGATGGTATGGCAGGGTCGTCCGTGCTGGCTTCTGTGTTCTTTCAGAACGTGAGACACATTGCTCTGCCTCATGTGGATTTTAGTGTCCGTTCAGAAATCAACCATTTTTCTGCCGGGCCTGCCTTGAGACGTGACTTGGGCTGTCCTGAAAGGATCAACGTCCTTCCTTAATTTTGTATCTTTAATGTTTTAACTGTAATGTGGTATGGAAAGTTTCTTTTCTGGACCTGTCTGTTTGGTGTTCTTTGTGGTGCATCCGATGGGGCATCTCTTTTCCTGGATTAGGGGAAATTTTCTTCTGTTGTTTTACTGAAGATATTGCCAATTCTCCTTCTCTATCCGTAGCTGGTAAATTTAGTCTTTTCACGGTGTCCCAGTGGTCTCTTATGCTTTTCTCATGTTTTAAAAATATTGTCATTTATTCTAACTGAATGATCTACTCATCCTCAAGCCTGATAGTTTGTCCTCCAAATGATCCTTTTAGCTGACAAGGTTTTTCACTGAGGTTTTTATTTGGTTTTCATTTCTTTCCACTATAGTTTTTTCATAATTTTACAGTATTTCTGTATCTTTGTTGAACTCTATTTTTGTATCCTGATTTGACTTCCCTGAATCACTTAGCCATTTGTGTTTTCTTGGAATTGATTCAGACTGTTCATATAGTCTTTGAATTCATACAAGCATTTATTAGCATCATTTTTGGCATTTTCTAACATATTTGAATCATTCTTTTGAATTCATCTGGAATGTTATTCGAATCACTGTCATTAGTGGCCATTTGTACGAGAATGTCAAATTCTGGAGGAAACTTTTGGCCTTGACTTTTCCTGTCACCAGTGTTTTCCCTTTGGGTTTGCCCATCTGGAACAACTTTGTTAAGACTTTCTGTCACACCTGAGCCAAGGGAGCATTTGTTCTCTGTTTGATATTCCCCATTGCTGTTTGAGTTTGACTGAGTTCAGCGTTACTGCTGAGCGTTCAGTTAAAGAAAGACCTGGTGTTGATTCATGGAGGATAAGGTAGCTGAAGGTGATAGCTCATGAAGGGTGGGGCATGGATTCAGTGCAACACACGTGACAGTCTCCTGGGAAGGTGATTTTGTATGTAATGCCTTCTCACCTTCAGACCCGGGGATCATAAAGTGTTCTGTGAGTGCATCAAAGCTGGGGATTCTGTGAACACCATCTGGGTGTGGAATGCTGGGTGTGCATCCGGTGTGGGTGGACAGTCTCCTCTCACTGCCCTTTTCAGAACATGTGCTGAGCAGCAAATGTGTGCCCTGAGGACAGGGGAGTGAGACTCTGGCTTCACCAGCCATGCACACTCAGGAGAAGGAAGTGGGCACAGCTGAGAGCTCTGAAGAGTTCCTACCTGCCTGGCTGGGATGGACCTGCTGCACAGCCAAAGTGTTTGCCAGGGAGAGGAAGAAGACACGCAGTCCTTCTCTGCACCAGGTACCTATGGGCTGGTGGGTGTGGCTAAGAGCCTGAGGGGCCTGTGCCTGACTGTAATGGGAGCCGAAGGGGCTGATAAGTTTAGGTGCAAAGACCTGTTGCCTATTTATGTTTTCTCTTTATCTTTGAATTTCAAATTTTCAACTATGATATGAACATGTGAGCTTATTCAATGTTTTATTGGTTTGTTTGTTGAACTTTTTTAATATACTGCATCACAATTTTCATTAAATTTAGTAATTTTCAGCCATCATTTAAATATCTATTTTTTAACTCTTCTTCTATCCTCTCCTGATAATCTTATATCATAGTTTGAGGAATTCAGTTGTATTTCTTTTGATGCTTTTCTTTCTTGTTTGTTCTTTTTCTCTGTGTTCTTCAGATTGCCTAATCTTTACCTTCCAAGTTAGCTATTCTGGATTGTGCCGTTCAAGTACACAGAACTCCCCTTAGTGAAATAATTCTTTTTAGTTATTTTACTTTCCATTTGCAGGACATCCATTTGCTTCTTTTCTTCACAGCTCAGCTTTGCTGCCACTTTTATGTTTTAATGAAATATTTTCATACTATCCTTAGTTTATCCCGAGAGTATGTCTCTTCATTTTTTAATATAATAGCTGCATCAGTGTCGGCATGCTAAAGGCTAGCATTTGTTCCCTTCAACCATGATCTCTATTGCCCATTTTCCTACTGTGTATGAGGCCCACATTCCTGATTCTTAGCGTTTCTTAAAATTGGGTGTTTTGGTTTTTTGTATAGTTTTTGTCTTTGACATTCTCATCACCTTTTTTTTTCCTTTTACTTTGGTGGCATTGTCATTGTTCAGTGTCCTCATGGGCTAGAGGTGTCCTTTCCCACTGAGGCTGGTGTTTAGGACCAGAATTTCTATCTGGAGTCTTTCCCCTGATGGTCAGATATTGTCCTGTGTCAGCTGTCTTCTGCCTGGCTCTGCAGCTTTTTCTGTGAGTCATCGGACTCTCCACATGCCTGTGGGCCTCATCTAGACTCAAATCTTCTCCAGGCCCTGGGTCAGCAGCTACTTCTAGGGCTGCTGGGAGATGTGGGACTTCCCACAAGTGCCAATGGGTCTACGCTTAACCTATATGTTTTGAATAATAGACTGTGCCAACTGTGGCTGATTCTATGTCCATAACACGTGCCCCCTTCGGTTTGTCTTAGCTTTCATGGTCATTTGCTGTGTTTAGTGATTTGTCTGATTAAATCTGCTGTGAATCTGCTGCTCTCTCCCTCCCCTACAAGGCGGATTCTGTTTCTCCTCATAATTTCCCACAGATTTTATGGATAACGCATTTACTGATGACAATTTTTTTCTTCTGCAACTTTATCTATTGTGTTTTCACATTTTTTTTTGCCATGGATGTTTGTTTAATGTGGAAATTGCTTCTGTAGTTCAGGAAATTCACAAGGTTACAAAGTCAGCTGGGGACCAAGAGTGGCCTTGTATGGCTTGTGCTGAGCAAGGATGAGTTTGGGATGTACTTCTAGACTTCCAGGGATGGATGTGACTTCATCCATCAGGCTGGTCCCACAGGAGTCTTCCAAGTCAGTGTGGTGCACTGCCACATCAGTGTTTGGGTTCTCCCCAAACATGTCCATTGCTTTTAACAGCAATGACCATTTTCTGCACTTGTCCAAAGTCAGGCCCTACGCAGAACTGTGGACTATAGTATTGACCACCTGCCTCTCCTGCCACGCAGAACCCTGCTGTACTCTGCAAGCTGTGGAAACAAACAAGAGTTTGCTTCTTTCCATACGATATCCTGCTTGGGGCTGATTCCCACTGCCTTCGAGGATCACTGCTTTGGATATGAAATGATGCCCACTGAGCAAGCCAGGGCAAGGACGACTGGCCTGCCTTGGGTGAGGTTCCTGCTCTGTGAGAGGGAGCTGGATGGGAAAACAATTTTTAATTCCCCTAGCCACATCCACCCAGAATAAAGCTTGTATAACCCAGGCTGAAGGGGATTGAGACGGGTTCCCAGTCTGTCCCTTTCTTGGTGTAACTGGCGCTGCCCACTGGGAACCAGAAGGAGAGAGACTCTCTCTGCCTTTGTAGCCAAATACATCTGTAAGGGAGTTCCCCAAGTAGGATTTCTTCCACGGGGAGCGAAGCGAGGAGGAGGAGGTGAGGACCATTCTTGCTCCTATGGTACAGTCTTGATGGTCTAAGTTTTAAGAAGTTCTTAAATAACTGTTCCTCTTATTGTTCTTAGGACAATTTATTAAGTAAATTTCAAGTAAATGTTTTCTAAGTCTTAGAGCATCAAACTAACTGTGATTGGACAACAGAAACCTGTTGACATGTGGGGGCGGGGAGCATCCTCTCAATGGGCTCTGGTGGAAGGGGTGGGATGTCCTGAACACCTCAAGGTGACAACTTCTTCTGAAGGAGTTCTGGAGGGAGCTTTACCCAGGCTCGTGCCATCTGCTCAAGTCTATGCTACAGGCTAATGTGTCTGTTCCCCAGCCTCATGAGTTGAAACTGTCAACAGTATTTGGAGATTGATAACCCACAGGGATTAGTTGGTTAGCAAGCAAGTGGCTTTGTCATGCAAGCACAGCCCCTGTGGCGTAATTGTTCTGCCTCACCAGATAATCCAGAGGCCACAGGAAACACCTGCTAGCAAGAATGTCCTCGCTACACGCAGCCCCTCAAGCTTCAACTCCCTACCCTCCAACAAGGTAACAAATAAATTTCTTTTCGTAAGTCGCCCGATGGCAGGTATTGGGTTATAGCAACAAGGAATGCAGGCAAACGCAGGAGAGAGGTCATTCTTACTTAGCCCAGTCCCTGATGGCGGAAAGCTGTAGCTGAGTGACTGCTGCTCTCCCACACTCTCAGGAGTGCTCGGGTTTCAGTTCAGACATTAACAGCTTGGCACTTCCTGGCCTTGTGGTTATTCCTAGAAGGGAATCTTAGTACCAGACAGAGCGGGAGGTAGAACTATGGTGAGAGAGGTGGGGATGCTGTAACAGCATGCAGGAAAGGTCTGAGAGGGTCAGAGTTTTCTCCCCAGGCAGGAGCTGGTTTGTACCTAGGGAATGGCGGTTGATCACTAAGGCCCTGGGAGGAGCGGTGGCCATAACCAGAGGGAGAGGAATTGAGCTGGTGGAACTAATTTCCAGACGCTTGAATGCTGAGAGCGCAAATGTAGAGCTGGCACCTGAACCCCGAGTGTCTGGGCTGCCGAGTCAGTAGATCGTGAGCTGTTGGCATTAAGGGGGTCTTGTGGGGTGTCTGGGCTGATGCGTCCTATAGAAATTCTGCTGACAAAGCAAGTCTTTCTATTGACCTGCATCCATAAAAATCCACACTCCTACACCAACACAATTTAAACTAACCCTATGTTTCTAAGACTAAATGAAAAACACAAGTCCTGGTCCCTTTAACTGCCTTAAATGCACTCTCTTGGCCATTAGACAAATCATAATGCTATGGCTGCGACCCGTATCTGGCTTGATAGTGTGACCAGGACTCAGTGCTACGTTACCCTTTATGCGGAACAGATTCCCTTCCTTGGAGAGCAGTGACCCAGCTGTATCCGATGCCAGGTGACAGCCATCCTGGGACCGATAAGTCAGCACAGACATATTACAGAAGTGTCATCCTGCTGCCCAGCTTCATTACGCCGGAAGAAGATTCCGCTGGGCGATTCCAAGACTTCGCCAGGGCTCTTAAGGATAAAGCATGTGGTGGATGACTAGTGACAAGATCACTGGACACTAGCGGGTCTGCAGATGGTGCATAGCCCACTTACCTACCGTGCCAATTTAAGATGATCTTTCTTCTTTGTGTTTGGAGACTTGAGAGAGGAGATGATCTACCCAGGATGGGGTAGTTAGTCAGTCATCAGCTCCAAGACCGGCAGACCCTTGGCACTGAAGCACGACCTTCTGGGGGTACTGTGAGAGTTGACTCCAAGCATGCATTGAGAGGCGGAGCCCCCGGTCTGACATCCAGGGTGTGTTGATCTGCCTGCTTTTGTGCAGTAGGTGCTAGTGAGAGAGACCATGGCACCGTCTCTCACTCCAGCTGCTCCAAGAGAAGCTGCAAAGCCACCAGGACATCTGAACTAGGCTATTCAAACATGGTAGCTGCCTGCCATTTAATCCCCAGCACTCAGGAGGCTGAGGCAGGCAGACCCCTGTGAGTTTGAGGTCAGCATGGTCTACAGAGAGAGTTCAGGACACACAGAGTTTGTTACACGGAGAAACCCCGTCCCGAAAATTAAAATTTAAAACTAAAAACAAAAGAATTTAAGAAATGGAATCTGCCACATCCACCTCAGGTGTCCCTGAATGGTCACTGTACAACTGAATTGCCGTTGCCTGGGCTTTCCCTTTCTGATTGCCCTTGGGGTTTCTGCCTCAGTCAAACCCCATGGAGTAAAGGCTTCCCAGGCCAGCCTGGGATCTGTAACTCTTCCTGACCCACTCACTGCTGTGCAAACAGGGAAGGGAGCCACCGCCTGCTGAGCGCCTACACTAGATGATGAAGTCTCTATTCTTTGCGCTGGGCAACATTGATGAGCAGAAGCCTTGGACCAGATCCTGGCACAGACCCCTGGGAGCACTCACTTGAGCAAGGCTTTCTTTCCAGGCCCCAGACCAGCCCCTAAACTCTGACAGACAGGAGTACAAAGCGATTCTGAGAAGTGTTTATCCTGGGGTCAGAGGGCCACCGTATTCCCATTGTAGCTCTCACTTCTTTGCTCTATCAGAGAGATTTGCGCTTTTACAGCAGGGTGGGTATTTATGGCACCTCTGTGAGTTGATTTTGCTCAGCTGGTTCTATTTTTACCACTTCAAAAAGATACATGGAGAGTTTTGCAAGATTTTTTTTTCTTTTAATCCTTCTTCCAGAAGACAAGGCCAATGGCAGGGGAAAATGTGTTCCTGGAAAAAAAATCAAAGGGTGTGTGAGATGCCTTTCCCGGCTCTCGTGACTCTGCACCCCAGGGTCACGGTGCTTTACGGCATCTCACTTCTGAAGCATGGGGAAAGGAGCTGAGGGGCTTGGCTTGTGTTCAAGCCCATAAAAAGGGCTAAAGGAGAAGAATGGACGACACTTGAAAGCTCTACCTGTCCACACCAGCCCTGCACCAGGAGCTTCCAGGTGTTTGCATAGACGTGTGGCTGGAGCCTGCTTTCTCCCTGGTAATGGCAGGATTGGTGGCCAATCCCATGTGGGGAAAAGGCCTCCCTCCACGGCATATGGTGGTGCTCTTGAAGCGAGCTAAGAGGTCTCCAGGATTAAAACTCCAGGGGAAAAGTAACAGTGACCAGTACTTATACAGTGCCTGGTGCTCTAAGCCCTTCCCTTAGAGGACCTTGTAGTGTCGTCATAGCCATAAACACAGATATTAATGTCATGTGTCATTGGGGAAGCTGGGAATCTGAGAAAGCAGACAGCTTGACTAAGTTGGCTTCGCTGTAACTCACAAAGCTGGAACCAGAAATCAAACAAGTGATTTCAGAACCAAGGTCTCCAGCTTCATGCAGCCTGACCATTAGTTAACTGATACCCAATGGCTGAGCTCCCCCGGGCCTGTTGTCATGGGCAAAGCGCTCTCCGGAACAGTGTGTGGATGTTTGGCTTGGCCACAGGGCAGGTGTCTGCTTGCCACAGCACACTGAGTTCTGGCTAGACCCAGCTTACAAACCCAGTGATAAGCCTTATATCTGCCTCTAACACTGAAACTGCTCCAGGCTCCCAGTTCCTGGGTTGTAGAGCAACGTGTGCGTGGGGGGGGGGGGGGGGGGAGTTGATAGTTCAAGACAACCTGTTGACACTACATACATGTTATACATGTGTACTGAAATATCACACATCTCCCTGGTCAATGACAGAGCCCACAAAGAGGATAGAAAGACAAGACATAGAGTGGGAAAATTGTATCAAACTGCCTATTTGGTGACAACCTGTTTTCTAGAATACGTAAAGAATTCTTAGGACTCAGTACTAATTTATATATATATATATATATATATATATATATATATATATATATATAAATATATATATATATATACATATATACATATATATATACATATATACATATATATACATATATGTATACATATATACATATGTATATATGTATACATACAAATATACATATATATATATATATATATATATATATATATATATATATGTAATCCTGAGATAGACAAAAAGACCTGAATGCACATCTCAGTAAAGGAGCTACACAGAGAGCAAGCAAATACACAAAACTGTTTAGCATCATTAGACACCAGGGAGCTCTAAATGAAATCCACCTGAGGCCTAGCTCCACACCTTCAGAAGGACTGAGAGACACAGGGCAGCCCTAGAGCCACAGAGGACACACAGGGACTAGATCACTCACACATCCTCAGGAGCAGAATCGGCCTTCCACTGAGCAAACGGCTTTCCCTGGTGGAGGGTCCACCATGCTTTCCTTCGCCGGCTTACATTTTCCACGGCAAGCTTAAAATCTGCCACCCAAGCCTTAGGTCCAGGGGATTTTCTACAAGGTTTGTTTTCCTCCCCAAAATCTTTACGGCTTACTCTCTCAACGTACGTCCATGTTCTGTTTAAAGTTAATTTATATAAATGATAGGACGCTAAGGCCGAGATTCATCACTTAGGATACTGGTACTGATTACAGAAAGCCTTTCTTTTCTCCAGTGAACTGTGCTTGCATATTTGTTAAAATCCAGTCGGGCTAGCCAGGCATGATGTTTCTCTTGTGTGGCAGGACCTAGAGGCCAACGGGCAGGGTTGTATGGCAGGAGCCCCAAGCCCCCACAGCTCAAAAAAAAACCAAAAAAAGCCAGAAATCAATTGGGATTATAGCATGCTCTTCTGATCTCACTGTTCCATGCCGTTGATACTTGCGTCTGCTCAGCTGCCAACACCCAGTCTCTTACTAAGTGAATTGCTCTCCCATTCATCTCAAGGATTGTTGTGGTCCCTCTGTAGTCATTGCCTCTCCACGTGAGTCTTAGAACAAACTTTCCGGGTTCTTTGTTTTGTCCTGGAATTCAGTTTGAGCATCAGGGCTTTCTAACTGAGCGTGTTCTGTCGCTTCTTAATTCGTTGCAGGACAAGGGTTGCCCAGGTGCTGAAGACTCAGCAGCGCCCTGCAAGCTGCCTGGGCAGGAACTCCCCTGGGAGTTGCATCGCCTAGGCTTTATTTCATTGCTTACAGTCCTGGGATCAGGTGGAGAATAATTTCGATCGTGTCATTTGCTCGTCATTTGACAAGAGTGAAATGCTAACCCCTTAAGTACAGCAAAGTACTGAATGCCTAAAAGGTTCTTGACCTGTGGATCGAGACCCCCCTGGGAGTCAAAAACCAGACAGTCTGCACATCAGATAGTTACATTATGATTTATAACAGCAGCAAAATTACAGTTATGCAGTAGCAATGAATAATGTTATGGTTGGGGGGGGCACCAAAACACGAGAAACTGTATTAACGGATCGCAGCGTTAGGAAGGCTGAGAACCACGTGGCAGGGAGAGGGTCCTTCTCCAATATGCCCCTGGTGGTGAATGTCTTATTTGCTCTTGTGTAAACCCAGAAAACAGAGTTACTCAGGTAGTATTCAGCTGAGCTGTGAGAATCTAACCCCAGAATGGTCCCGCTCCAGCACAACCGAAACGTTTTTTTGCTGCTTTCATGAACTTGCACGTGGATCTGGTGGCCTGCTTCTACAGGAAGCAAAAGCTGTCTTCTGGACAGCGTGGTTTTGAAGCTTGCACAGTGAGAAGAGCAAGCTGCAGAGTGGCTCCAAGATGACATACTGGCCCAGCCCAGAAACGGCACCCATCTGCCTCACTTGTGTTTCCTTGCCTCCATCCGCTCACGTGGCCTCATCCCAGCACCAGAGTCGGGAAAATGCACTGGCTGTGATCTGCAAGTAGCTACCAGTAAGTGGCAGCGAGAAGGGGCATCTCTTCCACCTGGAAGGGAAACTGAGTCCGACACAGAAGGGGGAAAAAAAGGCAACCCAGCAGGTCCAGTGCATAGAGTTCAGGGCCATTTCATACCCTGCTGAGGTAGACGCAGCTGCTTCTGTGTAGAGCACCATGTACCCATCAAGGCAGACTGCTCTCTTCCGTTACTATGTTTGTGTTCTCTGAAGGCCCACGGGGGGAGGGGGGGTATGCTTACTCTCCTGTGGTGTCAATGTCACAGGCCAAGCCTGCTAGCCTGTGGCCTGCTCTACCTCATCGCCAAGTGCAACTCACTTTAGCGAGCCAGAGCGCGCTCCTGGTGGACAGGATCGTGAAACCCTAAGCCAACATTCTTCCATGAACAGTTGTCATACCGTACGTGGACTATTTTAAGTTGTTTCTTCTGTTGTTTCTCTTTCAGTATCGGAATCTTTTCCCTTGTGCCCTTGGGAAGGTTGGGTGGATAAATAAGTGAAAGCTATGGGAAGAAATGACATATATTCAGGGACACCTTCCCCGGCTGGAACTCAGGGGTGGCATGTGACCGTGTGCAATTTCAGTGTCTGTCAGCACCTGGGGTCTGGGCTGGTGGAGGCAACTTCTCCACAGAGCACACACTGGCACACAACCAACCCCAACTTAGCACCGAAGCATCATTTCAGATTTTTTTTTTTCTTCAAAAATGCCACACAAAAATTTGGGCCCCTGGGTTCCTAAAGTAACTTTCTGTTCTTGCTAATGCTTTGTCTGAGACACAGTGTTTGTAGGTGAATGAAGCCCACAACTGAAACAAAACTAAGGGAAGCCCTTTCTTGCTGACCCTTCCGCGTACCCTGGGGTGAGTTGTTTTAAGGGAGCACCTTTGAATGTCCACATACCATATTTTAAGCAGAAATGTTCCCAGGGGAGCTTTTACTGAAGGGCACCCAATATGAGGTTCCCAGGGCTTGGTTGCTTCACTGCAACCTTCAGCAACTCAGATCAACAAGGACACTAGCTGCTGCATGGGAGGAAGTGCTTTCTGTGAGTGGATTTTCATGTCACCACAACAAATGTCTCTACCACAGCCCCGCTGTGACGATAATGGACTAAATCTCTGAACCATAAGCCAGCCCCAATCAAATGTCTTCCTTTGTAAGAGTTGCCATGGTTGTGGTGTCTCTTCACAGCAACAGAAACCCTAACTAAGACAGAAGTATATTTTCTGTGTGCATTCATATACATGTACACATATATGTTTGCAAGTACCTATATTCATTCATGTATATACCTATGTTTTCAAATACCTATCCATCTGTAGCGTGTGCATGCAAATATATACTTATATTTCTCAATTTATGGTAGATGTATATGACTTGAAAAACACGTCACAAGTTGAACACGTTATAAGTTAAAAATATATTCAATAGCCCTGACCAGTCAACCCACCAAACATCTCAGCTTACTGAGACATCCTGTACCTTTCTCCTGTTCAGAACACTTGCATTGACCTACGTTTGGGCAAGACAAAAGACATTTTCTAGCCAAGTGCTGAGTAACTTGAGTAATTGATTAAATAGTGTATCAAAAGTGGAAGACTAAAAGTATTATGAATTCTCTTTTGCAGCGTCATAACATTGAAAAATTACAGGTCGTCATGATTAATTGAGGGACCATCTAGATACAACACACCACACACAAACACACATACACACCACCCTTAATAAAAATAAAATGGGAATTGGATGTACAGATGTCTGTTTTCTTTGGGTTTCTAGGTCTGAGGAAGCATGTTTCCAATCACGTGTGCAAGGGGCTCTCTGGAGCTTACAGAGTGGAGCTCTGGGGTAAACGAGTCTGATTGAGGAAGCGTATCAGCCTCCATGATCCGTTCCTTTCGACCCCTGCGGGCACCACATTCCACCGGTGAAACTTAAACCTCCGTGAAGCTTCACAGCGTCACTGGAGACAATACCCACATTGCCACTCTGGGGAGAGCAGCGATAGGAGGCCTACCAGGGCTGGATGCCTTGTGAGATCTGGAAAGTGTTACCAGGCTTGCACCGACTCTCTATTGTATAAATAAAACATCTGAAGGGAAACCATACAAGGAAATCTCTAAATGTTTTTCTTCCCCCTAGCTCAAGATGCAGCTGGTTCCCTAGGGTAGATCGAACCCCTTAGATCCCACCCAGCTGGGGGGTGGTTTTTAGGAGCAATTGGGAGCTCTGAGCTGAAATGGGGTGAGGGGCACATGACTCCCACAGCACATTTCCTATCACACACACACACACACAGACACACACACACACACACACACACATTCAGGACTAACTACTTTTCTACAAATTACATTGACATATTTGAGTGTTGCAATTAAGGGGTCCAGGCCCTATTATTTGTGCAATTTGGCCTAGAAATAGAGACCTCAGCGTTTCTTGGGTCAGCTCCATGCAAGCATCTCTCTGTGTTCCTCATCTCTTACTGGTCCTTGTAAATTCCGCTGTTGTCAGCTCAGGTTTTATTTGGAGGCGCTAACATAGGCAGTGGCCAGGAAAGAACGGAGCAAGCCAAATTGTCCTTCTGAGTCTATTTGGAATCAAAAGGAGCAGAAAGAAAAGAATGGGCAAAAGAAGAAGAAATACTCGGGTGGAAATCTGTAAAGCACTGTGAACACTTGGCAGATTGCCCTCAGATAAATTTCCAGTGTTCCTCACCGCACAGGGAGAGCCTTTAGTCCCTTGAAACCACAGCAGGGGGTGAGACACAGGGTAGACAAGCCAGTCTGTTCTCAGAAAAGTTGAGAAACATCAAGCATCCTCAGAGTGCTCACACAAGCTTTCATTCTCTGTATGCTCATAAGCAAACCACCCATTCCCCATTTGTACGTCTCCCTGGTGGGTGTCCTCCATCGCCTCCATCGACCCAGGCTGCTGCCGCTGGCTCTGCTACTTCCATCCTTCAGCTGGGACCTGCTATTCCAGGGAATGTTACTCGAGTTTAGTGTGTGCTGTTGAGCTCAGATCACAGTCCATCATTGGAAGAAGTCAGGACAAGAACGCAAACAGGGCTGGAACCAGGAGGCAGGAGCTGATGCAGAAGTCATGGAGGGGTGCTGCTTACTGGCTTGCTCACATGGCTTGCTCAGCCTGCTTTCTCATAGAACCCAGGACCACCAGCCCAGGGATGGCACCGCTCACAATGGGCTGGGCCCTCCCCCATTGACCACTAATTGAGAAAATGCCTTACAGCTGGATCTCATGGAGGCATTTCCTCAACTGAGGCTCCTTCCTCTCTGCTGACACCAACTTGTATCAAGTTGACACACAAAACTAACCAGTACAAGTTTAAGGTTACTTAGGGTCATTCTTAACCTTTTTAGGATGACATTAGAGAAAACATCTAGCCGTTTACAAAAATGAGAGTTGGATTACATGAAATAGAGTTTATATAAGTTGTTTGAGAAGTAAGCTCCACGCTTTAACCACCGACATTGTGGAAATATTTAGTTACAAACAAAAACATTTGTCAAAACATTGTCACCATTACAGCATGCACTGATTTTTGCTTTATTCGCTTCTGTATTAAAACTTTAGTATTTTGCTTAAGTTGACTTGATAACCTGTGATAATTAATGATCATATAATTATATTAAAATAATAACATTGGAGCTAGGCATTGTGGTGCAAACATTTAATCCCAGTACTCAGAAGGCAAAGGCAGAGGTGGATGATTCTCTGTGAGTTTGAGACCAGCCTGGTCTACAAAGCTAGTTCCAGTCTAGCCAGGGCTACATAGTAAAATGCTGACCCCCCCCCCAAAAAAAAAAAAAAACAGAACAAACCAACAAAACAATCATGACAATAACTCTTCTTTTTAAGATTTATAAGATTTTTGTGCATGTATGTGTGCGCGCATATAGGCGTATACACATGTGTGTGGGGGGGGTGTCAGTGTGTCAGTGGAGACTCAGTGAAGGAATCAGGTCTCCTGGAACTAGAGTTATGGTAGTTGTGAGCCTACCAGCGTGGGTGCTGGAAACCGAACTCGTCTTCCGGAAGAGCAGTAAGCACTCTCAAACGCTTAATCATCTCTCCAGCTCCTTCTCTTCTCCTTGTAGATATGACTAGTCCAAACCGCTTTTTTGTTTCTATTGGTTTTATCTTTCTTGGTTCTTTTTATCCAGATTTTCTTTCTTTGGGATTAACTGAGAATTTTTCAAGATTCTACTTTCTATTATTGAAACATCAACAACTAACATTATCGAAAATAAGCAACTTTTGTTACTTTGTGCGGTGGTCGGGGATTAACACAAAAATCACTCACAAAGGTGATTAAAGCAAAAAAGCAAGTTATCAGCGGAGTGTGCAGCCATGACTGGCACACCCACAGTGCTCTCGAATGAAAGCTGCAAGGGGGATAAGAGAAAGAAAGGAAGTGGACCTGGGAGAGGCTAGTTGACTATGATGGCAATAAATAGTATGATTGTGTGAAACCCTGAAAAACAACTGATAAAACATTATATTAAAGTACTTTGAAAAATCAATTGAAAACTATTTTGGTTCATGATCTTTTGGCGGTTTTTAGCTTCTTACAAGAAATGTGCTGTTGTTTGTATTATTGTTGATCCGATGTATATAATACATCAGCCTTCACAATATTTTAGGAAGATCTGTTCATACCTGGCTACGGTGAGAGTTGATGTTTCTTTATCTATTTATATTTTTTCAAGTTAAGTGATTTTATTACATCTCTCTCTCTCTCTCTGTGTGTGCACATGCTCACACCTGTGTGATGTGTATATATCCATATGTGTATGTGTTCAGCGCTCTGTGTGTAGCACGCTGTGTATATAGGACCTATGTGATTGTACTGTGTGTGTTGTTATGTGTGTATGCTGTGTCTGTGTTGTCTTACATGTGTGTGGTATGTGTGGTGTGTGTGTGTGTATGTGTGTGGTATGTTAAGTGTGTGTTGTTGTTATGCCCACCTCCCTAGCATTGGAATTCAAGCCTGTGCCACCATGCCCAGCTTTTTTGTGTGGGTTTTGTGAATAAAACCCGGGTCATCATACTTACTTTGTTAATGAGGCTGTCCTCCAAACCTGGCCAAGACAAATGTTCATTCCTACTTTCTTAGGAATGACGTTAGTCAGCGTTCTATTGCTCTGAAGAGACACCAGGACCACAGCAACTCTTGCTTACAGTTTCAGAGGTTTAGTCCGTTATCAGCACAGTGGAGAACATGGTGGCACACAGACAGACCTGGTGATAGGGAAGTAGCTACATCCAGATCCGCAGGCAGCAGGAGAAGAGCTCTGTAGGGGCTTTTGAAATCTCAAAGCCCACCCTCAGTGACATGCTGGGCTGTGTCCTCTGACTAGGCCATACCTACTCCAACAAGGCCGCACCTTCTAATCCTTTCAAATAGTGCCACTCCCTGGTGACCAACCATTCAAATCTACTAGCCAATGGGGACCATTCTCATTCAGACCACCACGGGAACCAGAACTCAATCTTTGGCTCATACAGTAATTCTTGGGCATTCTTTTTATCCCTTGGAGTTGTCTATTCTTGTTTCTTCTCAGCTGCCTCTTCCCAGTTACCCCAACTACTCCACAGCCCTGACCGGTGGCTCTTTCTCTTTTATAGCTGGGACTTTGTGAGGGCAAATGTAATTTTAAAATATGATCATTTAAAAAAGAAAATCAACTTCCTAAGGCAAAATAGCATCATTAACTAGAGAGTCTAAATACCCCTGATTTAAATTGCTTAGTTCATAGCCACTAGCTTTTTGGTACTTTAGAATTGTTTGAACCTCCATTGTAGGTAGTCTTTCTACATTCCAATATTTCGTAGTCATTTTACGTCTTCATAACATTTGTTGTTGTTTTTTTTCTCTCTCTTTTTTTGGTATAAAACTTTGGCTTATAACTCAAGGAAGTTTTTTTTTTCCCCTTTTTAATTTGTTGTTGTTTTTTAAAGCCTCTACTCAAATAATGTTTCCCCCTCTTGGGATAGGAGAATTCAAAGAGAGAGGAGTGCTGTAGAAATGAGTTTTGGTATTTCAGTGAACAAGAATTTGACATACAGAATATGTTCCAAATCCACAAACAACTGGAACACACTGGAACTCGGGAGCCACTGAAGCAAAAGTCACCTCCTCCCCGCCGGGTCACGCAGGTCGGGGGAGGGCTATGGGAGGGGAGGTGCAGAGTGAGTGTCTTCATTTCTCTCCTCCCTGGGGCTCCCCCCAAACACTTCATCTATTTCAGACTGAGCTCTCTGGGCCAGAAATCACAGTCACCACGTCCTCCTGAGAGGGGGCTTCGGACTCAATAGCTGCCAAAGCCAGGTCTTGGGTTGGAATGTTCTCACAGGAAAGTCCTGTGGTGTATATGTGGGGGGGGGAGGGGTATCCAGCACAGACAGTTTACTGGAAGCTCACGGAGATGTTTGTGCTCTTCTGGAGGTGGAGGAGTTGTTTGATTTTTACTTTGTTACTTTTTTGTTTGTTTGTTTTTGGGGTTTTTAAGTGTATTTATTACTATTATTATTATTATTATTATTATTAGGTTTTGAGACAGGGTTTCTCTGTGTAGCCCTGGCTGTCCTGGAACTCACTCTGTAGACCAGGCTGGCCTCAAACTCACAGAGATCCACCTGCCTCTGCCTCCTGAGTGCTGAGCGCTGGGATTAAAGGTGTGTGCCACCACACTCAGCGCCATTTTTTTTAAGTGGGTTTTGGTTTGAGCAACTTTGGTCGTGGCTACAGACACCCCAGACATAAAGTCTCAGTGCATGTGGTTCTTCCTGTCAGCCTGGATGTCTGGAGCACACCGGACAGGGAAACTCACTTGAAGTTCTTTTTTGTTGTTTTGTTTTGTTTCTGGGGTAAGTTCACCCTTTCAGTTAGGGTAACTTTGGACAATGTTAATATTCAAGATCTGAAAATAATGCAGTGATGTGTCCACGTTGGTCTGGGGCCACTGTAATGAACCACAAGCCAAGAAGCTCAGAGATCATAGGAATCTGTCTGTGACCATTCTGGTGTCCTTGATCTGGTGGATCAAGGCACAAGCAGATGCAGAGAATCATGGGAATATACTTCCTCATAGATATATCTTTTTATGAAAGATATTCTATTACACTTTACTGATTTAGTCTCTGTGTATGTGTGTGTGTTTGTGTATGTATGCTGTGTGTGTTTATGTATGTGTGTGTCTATGTGTGGGTTCCAATGGGTGTCTGTGTGTGTGTATTTGTATTTGAGTGTTTGTTTGTGTGTGTATGTATGTATGTATTTGAGTGTGTGTTTGCATATGTGTGTGCTCATGTGTATTCGTATTGATATGTGTTTGTTTGTGCGCACAATGTCAAAGAGCAACGAGGGAGAGTCGGGTCTTTCCTTGCACCATCCAAGCTTGGCAGCAGGTACTTATTTTTTTTTACCCACTGAGCTACCTTGCTGGCCTAGGTAAAGGGTAAAGATTCAAAGTGGGAGAGACAAGAGGGTGCAGAACGGTGTCAAAAGCTGCGTTCCTGCTCTTAGCAAATGTAAACACTGTGAGGATCTCAAAGATTCTCTGTGAACTGCTTTTTAGCTGGTAGATTTAACCTCTGACCTCATTCACTGGTATATTTTAAGTTAGCAACACGTATCTGGCATACAGTGAGTGATTAAGTATCTATTGGAAGATCTGAAGTTTTTGTGCACATACTATTATTTTATATAGTTTGGAAGACGGGCATGTGGCCTGGCGATAACTGTTTAAAATCTGACAACAGTAAAAACAGCGTGCTGGCAGGATAGGGATATAACTCCATGAGAAAGAGCACCTGCTGTGCACTCAGGAGGATCTGAGTTCGAATCCGCAGCACCCCTGTAAAATGGCACGTGTCCTGTAATCCCAGGACTAGAGGGCAGTGAGGGGTGAATCTCAGGGGCTTTGCTACCCCCAAACAGCAAGCTCCCAGGTGAGTGAGAGACCCTTTCTTGGGATATTAAGGTGGAGAACCGAAAAGAAAACTTCCAACATCCTGCTCTGTGTGCACGTGTGTACAGGGTACACACCGCCCACGCAAAACAAAAGATCCCGACTGTCCGCCAGATGGAGGGTGCATTCCTGTAATTCTTGGACTGAGTAGGCTGAGGCAGTGGATCCAGAGTTTGAGACCAGCCTGGGCTACGCAGTAACCTTGGGGCCAGTGGGAGCAAATCGGTGAGATTTACTTAAACGAAACATTCTGAATTCTCTGACCTCTCTTGGATTACTTACTACGCTTGCCACACTGAAAATATTTAAGGTGCTTTCTACGCATTTACCTACATCTCAAGGCTTCATGATAATCTGGCAAGGAATGCCGACTGTTCCTATTTTACAAAAGAGGACGTGGTTACTAAGGAAAAGGTTAAGACTCACCCTAAGCCACCTGGAGGTGAAGCTGGCCCTAGAAACCTGGTCCATTTGGCCGAAGCTGTGGCCATGCTTTCACCACACAGACAGAGGGTCCGACTGTGTCCCCAGGACACTTTCAAATAGCATGTGAGCTGACTAATCACCCCCTCGTGACTCTAGAGCCCTGACTCAAAGAATCAATTCCCACAACACATTTAGGTGAGACTGAATTAGCATAAGGGTCCGAGTCACAAACTCTCGGAGGTGGCTATTGTTGAGAGGAGCTGAAACACAAATCCAACATACATAGCATTTTACCATTCATGGTTTGTTATAATATAAAATAATTTTGAGCTACGTTTAGCATTGATCTCGCTGTGGTTTGGTCATATTTCTGTTTCAAAAGAGAAGGAACTGGGCAGGACGACAATTCCTTTTTACTTGATGGCTGTCACCCTCAATAGTACCAGTTTTAGAACAGGCTCACAAATTATTAAAAAGCTGTTCCCATGAAGATGGCTCTGTGTCATTTCCTCAGACTCGACTGTGCTTGTGTTTGCTACAAGCGATAGGAATGTGACGGATCATCCTGTACATTGACTAAAGGGAGCATGTTTTAAAGACATTGTTCTAGCAGCCCTTAGCTCTCGTGGCAAACTTCCAGCTCCCCTCTAGCTTTGTTTTCAGAGGAAGCCCAAGCCACCTGGAAAGGCCACCTTCCATGCTCTGACAACACTTCCAGGGGATTATAGTCTTTAGTTACTGATGGTAATTCCTGACATTCAGTCCACTCAGCAGAAGCCTTGAACATTGCAGACCACAGCCCAGTAATTTCCACCCAGCCTTCTCCTGAGTTCTTCGGCCAGAAAGTCTCTGCACCTAGTACGCTGGACACCATTATGTCCCTCTGAATGAGCTGGGTTGCTGCTTGGCAACAGACATAAGAACCAAGTGTTTTGAGAGAGTGCCAGATTTCTAACTGACTCTGGAAATCAATCATCCTTTCTCCACTTAGGATCTGCCTGGGACTTAGACCAACACATCTGCTTGCTTTCCTACTACTATTGTATTTGTGTTTGAGACAAGGTCTTATCATGTAGACTTCTCTAGCCTGGAGCTACCAGTCTTCCAGCCTCTGCCTTTCTGTCTTAGTTACATTTCTGTTGCTGTGATGTAACACTATGACTGAAGCAACTTATAAAAGAACGTGTTTAATTTGGCTTACAGTTTCAGAGGGTTAGAGTCCATGACGGTGGAACAGCTGAGAGCTCACATCTTAGAGAGAGAAAGAGAGAGAGAGATGCTCACTGTCAAAGCCTGCAACAGATCCTCTCTAACAAGGCCAGACCTTCTATTCCTTCCCTAACACTTTCGCCAACTAGAGACCAAATAATCAAATATATGAACCAATGGGGGGCAATTCCCAGTCAAACTACCACATTTTCCTGTGTTGGGCTGCAGCTTGTATCACTACTCTTGGGCATTCCTGCTGCTTTTCTTGTGATGTTATGCCAGATCACATCGATTCTGGGTTGGCCGAAACTCTGATGTTAAACTTCCCGTTTGTCCCTGAGACCTCTCTATGTGTGGCCTGATATAATTTGGCAATATGAACTCTCTCTTTCACTTAGATTCCATCTATTTCTGCCTCCCAGACTCTCATCAAGTCTGAGAAATTAAAAAAGAGATGACAGCAGCAATAATAGAACTCGATCCCCAAATAAAATTTCAGTTAAGTGGACAATTCATCATATGCTTAGAAAATCCAAAAGTTATGAATACAAAACTTATGCTTTATATAATTAACCTTATTCTAAAAGAGTTTAACAGCGTAATATCTCATCTTTTTTTTTTTTTTCAGAAGAACTCATGTTAAACTATTACAAATCCCACTTTTCAAAAACTACATTTGAATTACATTTAGGGGGATCAGTGGGTGTGAAAACTACCAAGTTATAGTGTATAAAATTCTCAAGGTATTAATAAACTATTTAAAAAACACTCAAACCTACATTTAGTTGCATCTTACAGTAGTTTCTGTCCAAATTCAAATATTGAGCTTCACCTGTGATGTTTCTTTACTGCTTGTATTCTGACATGGCTGACTTTAGTTTTTTAGGTTTGTTTTTTCCCTGTTTTGTTTATTTGTTTGTTTGCTTGTTTGTGGTGTGCTGAGGTTCTAGCCCTTTTGGTGCTAAGGTTTAGCTACCAAAAGGTGTTGAAGAAGGATCCTGGTTTTAACCTCACGGACATTATTTCGTCTTTTTTACCAGTCTTTTTCTGAGTTGCTCTTTACCTCAGTTTGTCTAAATTCAGAGTAACAGATCTGATGTGTAAACGTCTTACAAAGCAAATGGAGGTTGTTCTCTGGAGAGCAGCAATGTCCTTAACCCTAATAAGACTCTGGGTCCTGTGTAGCATCTTCATCCGACTTCTGCTTTAGTGCTTTCTGTGTGTAACTGGAGGCCACTGCCACCCAGAGCATAGTCCTGTCATCCCATGTGGCCAGGAAGGAAATTTAACTTCCTTTTCCTGGGTCACCATCAACCTCTTTACCTGTTTGTTTGTTTGTTTGTTTTGTTTTTTTAATAGACAAGTGTTTGCTTCTAATCATTTTGGGCCCCACTAGCAGTTATATCAATTTTTAAATTATATTTAGTGAAGGGAGTAAAGCATCTTTGGAAAATAAACTTCTGGAGCAGTACACATTAGGCAGTAGCTAAACACGAGTGTTTTATAGCTGTCGGGGCGAAAAGAACTTATTATTTCTCTGGGATACCTCTTATTCTGCTAATGCCTCATAAAGTTCAGACATGAAACATAAATATTCTCAACCATTATGTGGTGGTTCCACAGAAAATGGAACATATAGCATACTCCAAACCAGTGGACATTTCTGGGACATGTCTGCCCTGGCACTGTAAGCCACTTTCCCTATTAAAATCCCATCTGGCAAGCTGCTGACAACTGCATTTTACAGAGAAAAAAAAAGATATTTTCCAAAACAGATTGACTTCGAGTTAGGCATTAGTATGCCTTTAGGTAATATAAAAACTAAATTATTCAGAAAGGAATTCATATCTTTAGTGAATTCCAGAATGTACTATAAATTCTGTGCATTGGCAAACTCCATTAGGCAATGTTTGCAGGAGAATGTTCATGAACATCAGGACCACTGGACAGCTATTGAGTGCTCTATAGATGGCCTCAGCCTTCCACCTCTCAACCTCCGGTAGACAACCCAACACATGACTTGGAAGTTACTATGAAATCCCTTCCCTCTCCTCCAGCCAAATTTGTTTGAAGAAATGTGAAAATAGCTGCAAAGGGCTCATAGGGGTCAAAGGGAAACGTCTATAAGTATCTTTCCATTGCCTCAGTCATCTGAAACTCCCCCTGGAGCTCCTGTCGAGAAGAGAACAGTCCTTCCAGGGTAAAGAAGAATGCCTTGAGATGGGTGGATTTTCTCAAAGACATTCCCACAAGCTTTAGCGTTATGAAAAATGCTGTTAGATATTGATTCCACAAAGAAAATATAGATGAGGCCATGGTGTCATTAACCTCCTTCACACACACACACACACAGAGAGAGAGAGAGAGAGAGAGAGAGAGACAGAGAGAGATTGAGATTAACTACAGCATTTGGCACAATGTTGTGTTGTGTACTGATTTGGAAACAGATACTAATGTTTTACATATATATATATATATATATATATATATATATATATATATATATATATATATATAAAGCGATGACATTTATTTTTACAAGAAAATAAGGATTTTTATTCTTAAATATTTATTGAGAGTCCAATATAAATCAGACAACAGGAAATCAACTGAAGACAAAGCTTTTTTTTTTTTCTAAAGCTGGTTAATTGGAGGCTTAAGAAATTCATGACCACTGAGCCAACTCCACAGAAGGTGCTTGAAGAAATTCTGCAGACTGCAGAAAAACAGCCATGTCTGTGAAGGTGTAGGAAAGAATGAAGCATTCAACAAAATGACAGAAATTTGTATACATTTTCTAGTAATACTGCTCGATATAATTGGTCTCAATTTCCTTCACCAAAATATGCAGACCAACAGATTGAACCAAAAAAAAAAAAAATGGGGACATACCAGAACTAGTACAGTAAGACCCTACTTGTGAACCGTGCAGCTTGGTCACAGAGAGAAACCGTGATGGAAGCTTCCTCCCTTCTGACTAGCCTTCATGATGCCAGACGTGATTATGTAGGCAGCTTGGGGAGGGAAGCCGTAACTTTCTTTCTAAGCTCTGGCCTTTTCCATATCATAACACCAACTTTCTGGAGTAGATTTGTTTACTAGTGCAGTCATGCCACAACTGTTATGGAGGTAACCAGCTGCTCTGTGTTTGGCTTTGAAATTCACTTCACAGGAGGTAGTCCATGCCAATACTGTGGACCTGGTGAAAGCACACAGCTTGGAAGGTCGTAGCACAAGGAGAGAACCCATGAGTATTGTTTTTCTAAATGGGCATGTCAAACTGCCTATGAAATATTTGTGTTTATAAATGTAGATTAGTTTCACCCTTAGGCTTAACCAAAGAAATGTCTCTTTGCAGTGATTAATGTGGAGACCCTAGAGACACCCAAAACAATACAAGTTACTGTCATTGCTCTTGGTTTCCCACTAGAAGCAGATGTTGAAGATACCAACCACGTGCTTTGGATACGGAACACAGAGCAATCAAGCAGGAACTCCTCTGGGGTCTTCCTTCGTGTGTGCCGGCATCTGCAGTGCCAGAAGGTGCTTTGAAGATTGCTGGGAGAGAAAAGCCATCGACAGTCTTACCCAGCTTGTGAACTCTAAGCCTACAAACAGACCTACTAGGCAAAAACCATGAAGCCTATCGGTGTAATAGTGAATGATGATAGTGCTGTGCACAACCTTCCCAGGAGAAGAGCTTCTTACAGCCATGGATGGTGGTTAATGCAGAGGCTCAGAAAATGGTCAAAGTAGCAACAACGCGTGATGGCAGCACGCTCAGCCCTAAACGAGTCACCCACGGCATGCCCTCCCCCAAGGCTCAGGAATCATCATGGAATAAAGGATGACAATAATGTAAGAGTCTGAGGATACGATGGATGCTGTAAAAGATGGCTCCCAGACACGGCATGCCTTTGCACTCATGAACTCACTGTGTCTGTGGTATCCTGCACAAGGCCTGCACCAGATTGGACCCATCGTGGCATGAAAGACATGAATCCCTGGCTCTCCCTGAGACTCTGTTGGCAATTACTGGTGCTGGGGAGGCATTTCAGCCAAAGATAAGTAGTCTGTGCTCTTGTAGATAACACCCCATGCATAAAAATAGAAACTTTTGTTCATGGAAGATACTTAGCAGAGTGTTAAAAGACAAGTCAGAGAACCAGGAGACAAATACTTGATTCCAGAAAGATAAACATCTATCAAATCCCACATATTAAATATGTACTGTTTACCATAATTTCGAAGTACATAATATTAAAATGTAAACAGTGTCAAAAATGGATGTTTCATAGTGCTGTTCTTAAAATACAAAGCATTGCATGATCCAACAAAATAACAGAATCTCATTCGATAAGTGGGTAAAGACTATGGATAATAAAATTCACAAAAAAGCAAAATAAACAAGAACTGCAAATTGAAACTGTGAGTGACAGCAGTTTTCCCTATTAACACTGTACAATGAAAACTATGTAGCATGGTGTGGCCACTAACTATTTCCGTTTTTAGATCCAGTGACTTCATTTTAAGGAATTGGTCTTAAGAAAGATTATTATGAAAGATACTGATCCATTAAAAGACAAAGTTACATTAGATCAAATTTTGTAGATTTTAACTTTTTATTTATGGTTCTAAAATTAGAAGGAAGTACAGACCGAAGTGGCTGAGGATGCTCCCCTCTATAGCATGTGTCCTATGCAAAGGGGAAAAAGGAAGATATGTACAGGAAGTTAAAATGTACACAAACAGGCCTCACGGCTACAGCTTGCATCCTTCTTACTTATACTACTTTGAATAGTGGTGCTTCTGACTAGCTGAGACTCAGCTACTTGGTACAGGAGTACATTATAGCCTGTTTATATATAAAGTTAATATATAATTCAGTAGGCAGAGCTAAACCAAGTAGTTCAGGTTAACAGTTAGGAAGACAAATGATAGATGGGACGATAGATGGATGGATGATAGGAAAATGGATGGATGATTGATAGATAGATAGATAGATAGATAGATAGATAGATAGATAGATAGATCAGTGACCAATAGCTAGACAGAGAATATTTTGGTAAAAATATCCTTTGCTTTTTAGTTTATAATAATGAAAGAGTATGATTTTAAATAGTACAAAATAATACTCTATACCATTATATATGATAAAATACTAAACAGCCTTAAGCATCTTATATTTACAATGGTGAGTATAAAAACATGGTCTTCCAGCACAAAGACCATGGACTTAGAAAACCAGATGAAGTCCATTTATTTTCCTGAATAATGTGATTACATGAAATTTATTCTTATTACTCTCTGTATTCCTCAGAATAGTAATATATTAATTTTATTATGATAATCAAAAGAACCATAACAGAAAGAATAAATATGCTTTGAAGTAAAATATCTGCTACTTAACAGAGTTAACTTAAGCATAAAATTCTTAAGCCCCAAAATTGTAATAAGTCTATATCTCCTACTGAGAAGATGCTTGGGGTCAGCTGTCCCTACTGACTGTTTTTAAAGCCCTGGCAAGGGGCACAGTTGCTAAGACCAGAGAGGGCATCCAAACTCCAGTCTTCTTCCAAGTTCACCTCCTCTGGTGAGTCGATTTTCCTGTTTATAACCCAGTGATGAATCATGAACTGATTACTATTTAAAATCAGAGCCATCGAAACAATTCGAAAACCGATATTAAAGGCTGTCATTGCCCAAAATGACACTCTCAAAATAAATATATTACATTCTGTAACCAAAAACATGTATGGGAAGAAAAGTATCTTTTTATTAAAAGCAGCAGAATTTTTCCCAAGGACAGATTTTGAATACTTTCAGTGAATATATTCAATTATTAATGCAAAGGCCCCTGATCATTTAGTCCCAAATGACCATTGAACTTTCTGTGCTGGAGGCTTGAGAAGGATGCAACAACCAGAGGCAATAAGTCCTAGTGCCATTGAAGCCCACAGCCTACTCCAGAGGCCAGCGTTAATCAGAAAAGCAAACAGCCCTAAGACTGCCAGGAGAGAGCTTGTAAAGTCCCAGGGTGGCTTCTGCTCAGTGAGGACAGAAGACCAGTCTTCAGGGACCAGAGGCTGTCACATGGAAGGTAGAAAATGAAGTGCATCACCAGGCAGAGCTCTGTGCTTAACACCCTCAAGAAGCTGAAGAGGTCCTCGCTGAAGTTTCCTGAGTTGAAGCCTCTGGAGGCCTCTTAGCAGCAGGGATGTCCCGTGTTCACAATTACAGGCTTTAGTGTGCTCCTCTCTCGCCGACAACACCTTCACTCGTTCTGCCTTAGGTAAAGCCAGCACCACACAGCTCGAATGTCACTATGCAGCCATGCTAGCGGTGACTTTATGGTTCCCTCTCTCAGCTCTCCCCCTTCCCCCGAGAGCTGAGATTGCGGGCTCTGCTCCGCTCTGCTTCCGTGTGACTGTCAGCACGGTGGATCGCTTACGTCATCACCAGAAACATATGGGTGACATGTGGTGCTAAGAAGTCACCACAGCCACAGCATCACTGGGCAGGAGGGATGCTGAGTCCACTGTGACTGACCAAAGTGCCTCATGCAGTCCACCCCACTAATGGGGTATCATCCACACAGCTCATGACTGTGGACAAGAATTCTGAAGATTCCAAACTAAGCCATGGGCTGGTCTGTGATGGAGGAGCTAAGAGTTTAACTAGTAATAGAAACATAAGCCAACAAAGAAAATAAAAAGGCAAAGAAAACAAAACAAAACAAACCCCACTGTTCATGGTTCGTTTGTGTTGAAGATCACCCATCACTGTGTCCCTGGACTGCACTTTCAGAACCAACCGGCCACTAAGCAACAGGCATTGGATGGCTTTGCTTACTCCACAGTTTCCTAGCCAGTGTAAATCAATGTGAATGATTCATGCTTCTTCTGCCTGAGGTTTCATCAGAAGGCACACGGGCTCTTTAGGTCCAGTGGACGTCTTTCCAGTGGACACCTGGCTATGTTGGTGGCTTAGAGAGTTGCCAGGACCTGTCCTTTTAACTTTTGGCTCGCATCTGTAACCATATAATAAACAGTCTGATTTCAGAGGTGTGTTGGTTGCAACATTTCTGGCTTTAATATTGTACTTGAGAAGCCACCGGGGCAGATGCACCCACTATTGTGTTAGCGTGGTCACCATTTCTTTACTTTTCATACAACGTTGTTTCCCTAACTCGGAGCAGCCTCGTGTTGTAGTTGTGGAAATGAAGTTATCATTCTCTCCCCAGCTATCATTCCGGATGTGCCCCTTCCCGCAGCTGAAGCTCCGAGAAAACATTAAGGTGGACAGAATTATGTCGGGACTCCCTTACTACAATCACTTACTGGGGCTCCTTCTGTTGCAGACACTGGCTTGGTTCTGGACGAGTCCCCGGCCATCAGAAAAACCTGTCTCTTTAAAAGTCGCGACAAGAGAAGTGGTGTCAGTATGAAGTTCAGGCGGCACAGCACCAGACAGGATAGCTCTGCGGAAGTTTTGAACGTGGCCTGTGTGCAGAAGGATGACGCAAACACCTCCTTCGTAACTTTCTGGCTCTAGCTGTTGTTAGGCCTGACAAGAGCGATTCCGTTGGATTCTGTTAACTTTCCAATTCCTTTCACAAATTCAGCCCACGGCTGACTGTTTCTTCTTGTTGTTGTTTTTTAAAACAGCTGTGTTTGTTTGTTGACCTTACTGTCTCCGCGCCTCTTGAACTCTCTGTCCTCTCTGGTTTCAATGGGCATTTTATACAGTCCTACCTGACATCATCTCATTGCATGTGATTTATCCTTCCATTTTTATTTCACTGTGACTGTCACAGAGTTTCCAATACTCGTCTCTACCTACACTAAGTTTACTTTTAAATCATATGTACCGCGGCATGTACTTGAACATGCCGTTTCTCTGTCCCCCAGCTTACATCATTGCCCCTGAGCAGCTGTTGCCAGGTGTTTTCAGTTGGGGATAGGAACCTTTGGAGAATGATAGCTAAATATCTTTGTAGTTCCATGGTGGTGAGGTTTGCACAATTTTGTGAATAAGACAGAAATCACTGAATTGTGCTTTAAAGAGCTAAATTCTGTGTTATGGAAGTCGTATCAATAAAATTGCTAACAAAAACTTAAGTGCCACATAATTCAATTTATATGATACTTTTAAATGACAGAATTATAGAAATGGAAAACGATAGTGATTCCCACTGGTTACAGGGAGCCAAGACAGAGTGATCATAGAGGCAAACAGGGGTGGCCCTCTGGGAGGAACCTCACATAAAACAGACTTAATGATATACAGCAGAACTTCAGGAAGGCAAGAAGAAGCCAAACCTAAATGTATCAAATTACAAGAGATAAGAAAAATCAAGTCAGCAATTAATGACCACATTAACCAAACATTTGTCACCAAATTAACCAAAATCCAAAATTTCCCATTGATGAATAAGCCAATAATTTGAACAGAGTCCTCAAAAGAAGAAATATAAATGGCCAGTAAAAACTTTTGAAAAATATTCAACATCCTTAGTTATCAGAGAAACAGCAAATAAAACTGAAATTTCATCTCATGCTTGTCAGAATAAGTGCTATCAATAAAAACAAAAAAAATGAGTCTGCCTGCTTAACCCCAACTACCTACATTCATCCTAATGCTCAGACGGAGCCAACATTAAAAGAAAAATGAGAAAAAGCACAAATAAATGACTATGATGCAGCTGAAGAATTTGGAAAAACAAGAACACAACAAACCCAAATCCAGTAGATGTCAAGAAATAATAAAAATTGGGGTAGAAGCTAATGAAATGAGACAAAATAATACAAAGAACTAATGAATCTAAGAGCTCCCTTTTTGAGAGGATCAACAAGATTGACAGAGCCTTGGCCCAACTCAAGAACACCAAAATTAAACTAGGAAGAGACCAACATCATAAACCACTCCATAGCAAATACAGGGGATTCAAAATTCAAAGAGTAATAAAAGACCTTCCAATGAAAAAATGCTTAGGCCCAGATAGATTCCCTGGTCTGTTCATTCTCTGATGGTGGGCACAGGTCATTATAAATTAAAGCCCAAAGCACATACACTAAGAGTAAGCTTCAATGTGAACTATGACTTTATTCCATAATAATCTATCACCCTTGCATCATCAATTATGATCAAGGCACCACTCCAGACGGGGAAATGGATAGTAAAGAAAAGATTTTTTTTCTTCATTCCTTCCTTCTTTGCATCTCTCCTCCCACCAAACCTTATAATGCCAGAAGTCATAATTTCTCAAGCCTGATGAACGCAGTAATCAATGCATATGCCAATACAAAATGCTTGGGACCAGCAAACTATGTCTCAGCATGAGTACCTTCCCAAACTGTTTATTTCATTTGTGTGATTACTGGATAATAATCAGGCATTATTCATTTGGTGTGCCAGTATAAAAAGAGCTGTCGAACATAATGAGTTTAAGATGAATAATTTGGAGGAACTCCATACAGCCAAAGCATTAACACATTTTTATTAAATTGAGACTTGTAAGTTATCTGAAATTTTTTTTTCATTTATAAAAATCTAGTGAGGCAATACCAATGAGGCCAATGGGAACTGACAGGGAACAGCCCCCCCCCCCCCCCACACACACACACAGCATCGAAGAAGAGTTAGCTGGACCATTGGACACAGTTGGCAGTGAAAACCCAGAACTGAGGGTGCTGGGCCAGAGAGCTTCTTCAGTTGTTGAAATCTGGTCGAGATTGGTGAGAATCATCAGACAGTGGCTTATATCCTCCCCTCACCTGCTCTGTTGCCGTGTGGAGGGGTATGAACCTCCTTGGGCAGACAGCTCAGGCATCATTTCTTACTGGACGTAGGGCTCAAAGGTGGTTCTACCGGCCTAAGGCGGACCCTGCCAAGTCAATGGGGAACCTGCATCGAGGGCGTTCACCACCCCTCCCCCGAACTGCACTGCCAAGCCAGTGCAATCATTACTTCTTTAAGGGAGCTGAAACTATGTCTCAACTCAGCAGTTAGGCCAGAAAATCAATCCAAAAGGTAACTGGTCCAAGGACCCTTTGGAGAATACACACTCCGAACCTGTTTCTAAAGATTAAAACCATTACACATTACAACCTCTCACCACCTCTGACAATACTGTTTGCTACATGAAGGGTCTTAAAGAAAGGATTCAAAATCCATTCCCACCAATGAAGAAAAGGCTGACTGATGCAGCATTTTTAAATCAAACGGCTTTTCATTACTCGTTATCTTTTTTTGTTGCTATAATTAATGTTTTAAAATTTAAATCTTTACTCTTGCTATAAATGTTCCCAAACCATTTTGTTTTAGTCCAGTGGTTCTCAGCCTGTGGATCATAATCCCTTTGGCAAACTTCACTGAAAAAAAAATTTTTTTTTACATTAAAGTTCGTAACAGTAGCAAAATTACAGTTATGAAACAGCATGAAATCATGTTATGGTTGGGGGTCACCACAACATGAAGGACTGTATTAAAGGGTCCCAGCACTAGGAAGGTTGAGAACCTTTAGTCTACGTACTGCTTTGCTAGCTTTGACAGTGGTCCATTGTGTTTCTCCACCCGCTCTACTCATCTGTTCTTGCACACAGTGAATATACTTATTCAATTCTACCTCTTTTCTTCTTTGTTTCTTCTCCATTAATTCCTCTTTTTCCTTCTCAACTATAATCTTCTGTAGATTAAATGACCTTTGAACTCCATGGACCGTCTCGACTTTCTTCTCCCAGCTTCTTTTTCCACCGTGATGTTTGTTTTCTTCCTCTCAGTCAGTCCATCCTCATCCTCAATGTCCTCTAATCTTCTTTAAAAGTTCTCTGAGAATTTCATGCAGTGTGTCTTGATTACATTCACTCCCATCCTCAAACTCTTCCTAAATCTATGCCCTTTTCTCCTCATTGTGTCTTTTTAAAAAAATGTCTGTTTAGGGAGGAAACGAGGGAGGGGGCTACAGTCCAGATAGAAAGTGAATAAACTAATAAACTATAATTAATATAAAAAATAAAATTTTTAATTTTAAAAAATGTTCTGTTTATTTTTTCTACCTTTGTTTCCTTTTTGAAAACATAAATTTAAACTTTTATTGTATGTTTTCATTATTTTCTTTTCTGTTTTACTCTGTAAATCTGCTGGCTCATGGTATTTTAGGAAATGAGAAAAATTATACTGATTTTCTAAGTGTTTAGATTTTTTTTTAATTTTAGTTTTTTGAGACACAGTTTCTCTGTTTAACAGAGCCCTGGCTGTCCTGGTCTCGATCTGTAGACCAGACTGGCCTCGAACTCATAGAGATCCTCCTGCCTCTGCCTCTGGAGTCCTGGGATTAAAGGCATAAGCCACCACACCTGACTAAAATTTATTTTTAAATTTCATATATATGTACTGAATTTACATCATTTTCCATTCCTTCTCATCTTCTAAACACTCCCCAAACCTCATACTTTATCTTTATTTCTTATTAATTATTTATTATAAAATGTATTATTTATTAGTTATGTTAAAAATACTATTGAATTAATTTAGCATTGCATATATATGTGTATATATACATATATACATATAAATATTATCTATTATATAATTATTTATATGTTATAAATATTATATTATGAATATTATCATATATTATATAATATGCTTATATATTATATAATTATATATAAGTATATTATAATATACTTAATTAATAGTATATAATTATAATTATATAATATACTTATATATTATATAATTATATATAATATTCATAATATAATATTTATAACATATAAACATATCTTTATATAATATGTATAATATATGATACATTATAATATATTTATGATATATTATATTATGTATTTATAATATATTTATATATATTAACTATATAATATATAAGTATACATTTATATGATATAAACATAATATAAATATATTATAATTATTAAGATATAATTCTATGTAATATTTATATAATTATATATACATACATGCTGACCATTTGGTATTAGATAACCAATTAGGGGCATCATCCTTGGGGAAGATTGACCCCCTCTGGCTGGCATTAACTGCCTACAGCTCTCCATCTGATGGAAGCCAACTAGTGCTCTCTTTATCCAGGTCTTGTTTAGGCACCATATTCCTGAGAGTTCACGGGTGCAGCTTCTCCATCGCACACAGGAAACACAATCTTACAGGAGACATTCTGTTCCTCTGAATCATGCAATCATTGCATCCCATTGCTCGAGTCTCAGGTGGTTGTGCTATAAATGTTAGCAACTGAAGCTGCATACCCAACGGTCAGTTGTTCCCTGTATCTCGAGCAATTATGGCTTTCTGGGATGGTCCTCATCTGCTGCAAACAGAAGCTTCTTTGGTGTGGGGTGACAGCTACATGTCTGTAGGCTTAAAGATGAGCATTAGGAATGTAGAGTGAATCTAGAGTGAATTGGTTTGAGAACTGGCAGCAGCAGGTTCTATAGTTAATAGCCTGACAGACACTAACAGGAACTTTTAATTTTAGAACCAATACTTCTAAAACTATTAAGAGACAATGGGGGTCAGGAGAGAAGGAAAATAAGAAGTCAATCTCTCTGGTGAATATACTGTAAAACTCCTCAGTAAAATACCTGAAAACTGAATTCAAGAATACATGAGAAAGACCATTCACCTGATCCAGATGGTTTCATTTCAGAGATGGTTCAGCACATAGAATTATTAAATTCAAGGCATCAAGTAAATGTGCTCAGGGGCAGAAATCATATTTGTCTCAGTGGGAGCCAAAATAGGCTTTTGACTATTTTGAAATTCAAGGAGAAATAAGTAAAAGGAAAAAAAAAAAGAAATTCAAGACATCAGCTATATATAAGATCTTATAGTCAACATTACACTAAATGGAGAGAGGCCAACATGTTTCTATTGAAGTTAGGAATTAAACAAGGCTGTCTACTTTCTCTACTCCTTTTCAATACAATGCTTAAAATTTTAGCTAGAGCAAGAGAAGAAGAGGAAAGGGACACAAATAGGAAATGAAGAAGTCAAATTATATCCATTTGCAATAAATATGATCCAGCACCCTAAAGGTTCCACCTGACAGCTCTTAGAACTGACCACTATTTTCAGCAAAATACAGATTCAACCCAATCCCCATTAAATTTCCAGTGATTTTTCTTCATAGAAATAGAAAAAAAAACTACCCTAAAATTTACAGAGAAGGAAAAAACTTCCCCAGATAGCCAAAATAATCCTGAACAAAAGAACAATGCGGAAATTATCATCATACCTGATCTTGATTTGTACTACAGAGGCACAGTAGGTGTAAACATAAAACTTCAGGCACCTGATTTTTTAGAAAAATGTCAAAAAATGTATAAGGAAACAAAAGATTGCCTCTTCAACACATGATGCTGGAAGAGCTCAAATCACACATGTAGAAAATGGAAACTGAATCTATATTTCTAATCCATGTGCTTTTGACAAGATTCACAATACCAGTTATGAATTTCTTCTCTGGTCCAGTCCTCAAATCCAACCAGAGTGTGGTTAGTTACCCTCATAACATTCATCCCATTATGGAACCAGTGGACACATCTTACCTGGAAGATCAATATTTTCACATCAAGGTCTACCACTAAGACGACTGACAGCTTTTCTCTCTTAGCAGCCTGAATAGCTCATTATGCACTCATGAAAGCTGCTAGCAGGGCGGAAAGTTCCAGCTCAGTACCAGCTTGATTTCTCTACGCCAGTGTCTTTCTGAATAGGATCCCAGCCACCCAGGAAGCAACTCTGTAATTGGTAACTCGTATTTCATGAAATTCTAATGTTTCTGTACAGCAAAGGAAACATTTGAGTGAATTTGATGATGTGTAAAGTGGGAGAGATATTGGCTATATATCTGGCCAGTGAATAATATATAAAACATACAAATAACTCAAAGAAATTAAACAGAGAATCAACCCAGTCAACAAATGGGCTAATGAAATGGGCAAAGATGAGATACAAACAGCCTATAAACACATGAAAAAAAATTTCAGCATCACATCTGAGGTGTGAAATTCAAATATCTGGACTTGACTTGGCTACTTCGGCTATCACCTCACACCAACTGAAGTTACCTGCACAACATCAAGACAGTCTGAATTCCAGCAAAAATATAGGGCATGCTCTCTAGGGCCCTTTCTTTCCTGCGGAGCTACCAGCAATTCATAGTTTCTGGAAGAGGGATAATCATATTTAAAAAAAAAAAATGTGTACGTAGCCACTGGTAGATTGTCCATGGCACATATGGACAGCATTAATTGAACTTATTGGCTTATCAAAAAGAGAAAAATGGACATAAAGTTAGAAGTGGGTTGTAGGGGGAAGTTGTGGGGGAGCTGGAAGGAGGACAGGAGGGTTTATGTGGTCATGTTTTACAGTGTGCATATGTGAAATTCTCAATAGTAAAAAAGTAATATTTTCAGAACACTATACTGAGATTCCATTTCAACTCAATTCGAATGGTGCTGATTAAGAAAAGAAATAGCAACAAGTGCTGGCAAGGATGTAGACAAAATGCAGCTATTAGACATTGCTGTTGGAAACACAATTCATCTCGGTACTCGGGAAACCAGCATGGAACTTTCTCAAAAAACCAAAACCAGGCTTACTGTATGACATAGCTACGCCAAAATAGCATGTCACAGATATACTCATACACCAATGCTCTTTGCACACTGTTTATGATAGCTGAGCTATGGAAGCAACCTTCATGCTGTTCACTGTGGGAATGAATAAACCAAATGCAATGTCTGCACAGTAGAACTATTTTCAGTTATAAACAAGAATGAAGCTATATCATTTGCAGAAAAATTTACACAATTGGAAATAAACATCAAACAAGTCAAGTCACTCTTAGACAAATACATATTTCTTTCATTTGGAGTACTAACTTTTATATGTATACATAAAATCACATTTATATAGAAGACACAAAAGTAAAAATGAAAATTAAAAGCAAAAAAGTAAAAAGGGGACAAAGGGTATCAAGAAATGATGGGGAAAGTGCTTAAAATGCATCATATAAGACCATGAAAATGGACTAACATAACTAAAATTAAAAGTATGTTAAATGTAGCACTCAAACTGTTTTAGGAGTTCTACTTTTACATGCTTGCAAACTAATATAGGTAGTTTATGAAAGAAAGAAGATTGGTTCCATTCACATGTTTGAAGTTAGAAGAAAACACTG
Source organism: Psammomys obesus (assembly GCF_907164565.1). NCBI lineage: Eukaryota > Metazoa > Chordata > Mammalia > Rodentia > Muridae > Psammomys > Psammomys obesus. Next base: position 2,027,178 of record NW_026588368.1, on the reverse strand, counting down.
AAAGTCATATCTTCAAACCTGGTAGCTCTTGTCTTCCTAGTGAATTCTGACTGGCCAGTCCTGGTCACAGCAGCTGTTAAGACTTTGTACTTGTTACTCTCTACATGATTCAGATACAAGTACACTCTAATTGTTTCAACATGTGATTTGACTTAGCCACAGGTACTGGGCTTAGGAACCTGTCAGACTTGTACAGAGCCATCCCTGAGTCCGGAGAATGCTGTATGAGTTCTGAGGAATTCAGAGTCCACAAATTTCTGATCACTTTTCGGTGCTAAGGTCCCAGGAGAAGAGGAGCACTGGGCCTCAGAACAATCTGTGGGACTCACCCTGTGGGATTCAGCACCATTTCTAGCACTTTATTTAAAGATCGTATGACATGTGCTTGTGCACACACATATGGAAAGATCATTCATGGGGAGAAAAGAGGCATATTTCATAGCCACTATCTGCGTATTGTAGCTAGCATCCATCTACAGTTTCAGAGCTGAAGAGCTGATGCCGTTGTTCCTTCCAATGTGCTTTCCAAGAACTGTTGATGCTGTACCCACCATGGCAGGGCATGTTTTTCATGGCTGCTAGAAAGCATCACTCATCTCCAGAATACAGGGCTCACGGGCTATTTGTCATACAACTTGGCCTTGCGATTGGAGTTGAAAGCTGCTGCTGTCAAAAGAAATGTTGGGATGGCTCAGCCAAGAAAGTGGATTATGAGTTTTGGCAGCAGAAAATGGGTGATTATTTCAGGCGAGAAAGAGGTTCTAATAGCTGTTTGTACACTCGGCCCAGCCACGGACACAGTTAGGTAGTTTGATGACTTGCACAATATTTCATTCCTGTGACTATGCTGGCTCCTGTTGATGGGTTAGCGCTGCCAGTGTTTGGTTGACACGATTAAAGTTAGAGTCTCACTTCACGTGTGTCATCTCCACCTCCCCTGAAGACCAATGTGCTCCTCAAGCCCTGTTGCCAGTTTGGCAGCAGCCTGCAGAAAGTTCCTCCCGTACCTTTTAAATGAGCTTGAAAGTCTAAAAGGCCCCAGTGACCCCGGCTACATGATTCACTTTATCACAAGAGCTGGTCTGTTAGCGAATCTGTTATAGCATAGGATACCCACTTTCCTCAACGTGTTGGATGTACTAGGTGTGTATACTCTGGACATCCTTACCCACTTTGGTCGGATAACAGGGTGAATTGCATGCGGTGCTTGAATCGGCAAGCACTAGTTAACCTATTGCTTCTTGATGGAATGGCTGACAAAACCTTTGCTTGGGAAGGATTCCTTTTGTCTCACGGTTTGAAAGGATGCAGCCCATCAGTGCATGGAGAGCATGGCTGTGAGTATGGTGGGGGTTATTTCCATTGTGTTGCCAGTCAGAAAGTACAGACTCAGGCTGGAAGTAAAATAGAGCTCTAATCGCAAGATCCCTAGATCTGTGATCACTCCCTCCAGCTCCTAAAGAGTCCACAACTTCTCAGAGCATCACCACCGGCTTCATACAAGTGTTCAAAAACATGAGCCCACGAAAGCAGTTTTTACTTAAACTATAACACTCAGACCCAGACCCCTATGGGCTCATGGTTCTCATAATGCAAAGTACTTTCAGTCAAATTTCAAAAGTCTACATTTTCTCCAATATCAGTTCCAAAGCTGGTCAAAAGTCTCCTCTGAGATTCAAGGCGCTTTCTTGACTATGAGCTCTTATAAAAGGAAATGCATGTTACATGCTTCCAACATACTATGATACAGAATAAACATCTCCACTCCAAAAAGGATAAATGGGGATACAGCATGAAAGGTCAAATTAAAGGAAGATTAAAAGTAAATACTGAGCCCTGTATCTCCATGTCTGGAATTTGGGGCCCATGAAACATGATCTGTGCTCCAATGCCCACACAACTTTGTTTACTATAGTGTACACGGACTGTCTTTTAAGACCGAATTCAATGGTACCTACTCGAGCTTCTCTCAGTAGATTTCCTATGGTCCTAACATTTCCGGTATTCTGGGGGATCCAATGAAACTTGAGCCTCACTTTTACAACCTCACACACAGTCCCCTTAGGAACTCCGTGTAGACCTCTGACCCTGTTACACACTGCTTGGCCTAAGAAGTTTTCTGAAACCTTGTTGTTTAAAAAAAACAAAAAAAAAAAAAAACAAAATACTGAGACTGATAATCCAAACAAGAACCATGCACGAAGAACCCCTGCACAGAAGTAGCCCATGGCAGCTCAGTGTCCAGGAGGGTTCCCCAATAATAGGAACAGGGACTGTCTCTAGCATGCACTCAAGGGCTAGCTCTTTGATCACCTCCCCCTGAGCGGGGAGCAGCCTTACCTGTCCACAGAGGAAGACAATGCAGGAGTCCTGATGAGACCTGATAGACTAGGGTCAGATGGAAGGGGAGGAGGTCCTCCCCTATTAGTGGACTGGGGGAGAGGCATAGGAGAAGAAGAGGGAGGGAGAGGGAGATTGGGAAGGGATGGGGGAATATACTACAGCTAGGATACAAAGTGAATAAACTGTAATTAATAAAATTAAAATTAAACAAAACAAGACAAAAAAACCTTGTGTTCTGCATACTTGAAAAACCAGAACTACACAGACAATGGCACTGACTTCTGATACCAGCTTGAAGTGTCACTTGGGCCATGGCAGCAGTTTTCTCTTCATGTATTTTTTTTTCCTGGCACTCAACTTTCAAATTAATGTCTTTCAAATTGATTTTCACTTTTGCGCTATGGAGCCATCAATAGGTGGGGCCTTCTCCTGAAGGCAATATCCAACTTGTATACTTCCTCTTGCATAGGGCTGATATCTTTAATAATTAAAGTTACTTTATACACAGTTGCCTTCTCTGTCCTGTCCTCAACTTTAGCTATCTTCACGATCTGATCTTCAACAAGATACATATTTCCTCAAGTCTTTCCTCTCTTTTCTTACCTCTCCTTTTCTTGTTTTATGTAAATGTGACTAAAAACAGTAAGCAGTAGCCATGCCACAACCTGAGTGTTATGCTGGTCTTGAAGTTATCTTATACCAAACACCTTAGCCAGTTACTTTTGAATTCATCCCGATGCAAATTTTCAGGACTTAAAGAGAATATAGGGAGATTCTTTGTGCCTCCAGTCGGAGGCCTCCAGTCCACCCTCCAATACAGTCCTTGTTCTCTTCCGGAGTTGGGTGAGCCCAAACCTCACTGTGTACATTTCTGTTGGCATACTGCTCTTCCCCACTCCTGCCAGAATGAAGGATTGATCCCTAATTAGAACATTCTAAGGCTTCACTAACTTGCTGACCTAACTCTTCCTCTTTCCCTTTGAAAACCAGTTCTAAAACCTTAAGACCACATGACCAGGTTTTTTATAAAGCTAGCAATTACTCCATCCTCAGTACCAATTTTCTGTATTATTTATTTTAGGAGTCTCACAAAGAGTTCCATAATATCCCAAAACAAATACCATAAGTAGGGACCAATTATTCTAATATGTGAACTTGTGGTATTTCACATTCACAGTTTAGTCATAATATGCAAAATGTGAATACACACAAAAGAAAAAATAAGTCAGTGGACCTGAGAAGCCATATAGCATTTTCCTAAAGTACAGGCTATTTGGATTTTGCTAACAGTATATATTACTTATATAATGCTGAATGTGTCCCTATGGGAGAGGCCTAGGTTCCCATAACTATATCATAAGCAATGTGGAGAGTTTGCCTCTGAGTGACCTTCATGATTTGACATTCAGTGCTAAAAATAAAATATATCCAAAGCAAGATTTGTTTGCCATAGGATTAAGAAAAAAATGAGTTTCAAATAATGAAGGACTTGGTAAAATATTTCAGGATAGTAGGTATTTGTGTATTAAAGGGTGTATAGAGAACAGAAAGCCCTTCCTTACTTCTGGTACCCTCTCGGTCCACATCAATGTGATGGGAATAATTCCTACCTCATCTTGACATGAGGGACTAACAGGGATCTAAATGAGGAAGTTCTATGGAAGAGAAAATATTGTACTTGTACAAGGGCTCATTATTTGGGAATCCAAAACAACTTAATTCAGTCCACAGTGATTTCAAGTACCAATGGCCATTCTAATTGGGACATTACATATTCTAACAGCAGTTCCAAGAATAACAAATTACCTCCTAACAAAAACATTCCAATAAGTACCATCCTATAACAATGGTGCTTTTATTAGCTGCATTTATTAGCTGTCACACCCCACTTAAACGCATTATCTCATATTATCCTCAAAATCCAGTAAGAAATGTGTCATCAGCCACATTTGTTCTACAGAGGTGAAGCACTTGTATGAGGTCCCACGGATAATTACAGGCTCCTAACACGAAGGCATGACTTTAGGACATGGGCAAAACTGACTATCCATCATTTCAGTACTGAAAAGAGTTATCCAAGAGCAAAAGACACCTCCAGATGCTTGGATGAGCCCTCCTCCCCCAAGCAGTTTCCAATACTGTTTTTTTTTTTCTTATTTTATGTATGCACGTTTTGCCTGACATATACCTGGTATATGTGTTTTACCACACATATACCTGGTGCTCTCAGAGGCCAGAAGAGGAACTTGGAGCCTCTGGAACTGGAGTAACAAATGCTTGTGAGCCATCATGTGGATGCCAGGAATTTAACCTGGGTCCTCAGGAAAAGCATCCAGTGTTCTTAAGGGCTAAGCCATCTCTCCAGACTCAAACGTCCAATGCTGCTTTAATATCTGATTCTATTGTCTCCGCACCTGAGATTTGTAAGAATGCTCTGAGGAGGCCTGTGCAATGACTTAGATCCTTGCGGTCAACTGTTTGCACAGCGTGTGTGCCGGCTGTGTGGCACTGAGTTATCCCGTGCTCTCGTTTGTACTTCCCAAGGGCCCTGTGACCCGAGCAGGTAAAGCTTTTCATCCTATTTTTTGGTGATGGAAAGACTACAACTCATCACTTCTCCCCTGCTGGATACAGTCACCTCCTGCCAACTCTCGTTCTGCAGGGGAGTGGTTTTATCCCGAGGGTTTTGAATAATAACAGTCCATTACCAGCCCTACCCACCTCGGCCCTACTGCTCACTGCTCTCCCTGAAGCTATTCTCAACGACCCTTCCCAAGAGAAAGCCAAATTCGGGAATGAGACAGATTGACTTGGTCATTATTCACTTTAGACCAACTTAGTCACAGCCATTATTCATGTTTGAACCACCCAGCAGCTCTGCACATTTCCTGAACTGTGGCTGGGAGTCTCGGTAGAGGTTGGTTTCCCGGCCAAGCTGTCAGGATGAAAGGGGCTCCCGTGCAGACCGTCTCCAGTTCCTCTAGCTGCCCTGAAGCTTAACTCTTCTTGTCCCCGCTAACTGAGCAACTGTGGCCTCTTTTGGATGCTACATCCTCTTACACTGCCCCTCTATTGTTCATGTTATGCCCCACCCAAATACAGGTCATGAAATGAATAAAATTTCAGCCATGACAGTGTTTTGTGTGTATGTGTGCCATGATCAGAGCAGCCTTACAAGTGTCCACATAGGCACCTACATAGGTAATCTGTAAGCCACTGATTGCACTCTTCCAAGAACATATTAAGAACCCAGAACCCACAGCATGGAAGGCTACTGACAGGCCACCTACTGTCTCTTTTGTTTTCTCTCCTACCTCCCCATGTCTCTGGGAAGCTGCCGTGACATTCTTCTCCTCCTAGGCCTGACAAAGCAAGCAGCCTTTGCCCTCATCCACACAAGATGCAGCTGCAAACGGTAAACTCTTCACCACGGCAGAAGACTTGCTCCCCTACAGTGGTGGTGGGGGGGGCAGTGTCTTCCTATTCATGCTGTTGGTTGATCACTTTTGTCTCAGCATCACCCTGGTAAAGGCCACGGGAGCTGGAAGCTTGGTTGTTTATCCTTTTCCTGCCTATGTAAGTAATAAGCTGTGTTTACCTTAAAGGGATTTATTATCCTTTAAGGGTTAATCTGCCAGGCTTAGGCCTGCTTTTGTCTTATGCCTCTCTCTCTCTCTCTCTCTCTCTCTCTCTCTCTCTCTCTCTGTGTGTGTGTGTATGTGTGTGTGTGTGTGTGTGTGTGTGTTTTATATACAGGACAGTCCCCCCACTTCTTCTGTCTTTATGCCCAGCTTGTTCCTACCATGTTGTCTTTAGTCTCTTCTGTTCTTGGTACATCTTTTCATAGGTTTGGGCGTATACAACCTTTCTAGGCCTTCTTCAGCTCCAGGTTGGTACACAGTGAGTGACAATGGTGTCACAAATTCTCACCAGGCTGCTTCCGGTCTTCTGTGCATCAGCCTTTCCAAGACCTGATAGTTCAATTCTCCTTCATCGCTCTTACACCTGATGGCCAAGGTCTGAGAACTCTACAAACACAAATCATGCATGTTCCGCACAACCCTTGAAGGCTTCCTTTAACTTATGTGCCACACGTCTATTGTTTGCACATTCATAGGTTTCCACTACTGCTTGAAAACCTCTTGTTTTATCTTCTGTGTCTGAGTAAGGCCATGGAACATTTATCTTTCTGTGTCCCATTTCTTTCGCTTAACAGAGAGCCTTGTAAGACTTTCCTAAATTGGTGTAAATGACAAAATTTCACCTTCTTATTCCTGATAGCATTTCATCCCATTTGTACAGCTTATTATTTTCTTTATCCATTGATCCAGTGGTGAGCATTCAGGGGATATTTTCATGTTTCAGTTATTGTGACCAATGCTATAGTGAACATTCAAGTGTGGATGTTCATTTAATTTAAACACATACTAAGTGGCATGGTTGCCCAGTCATGGGGCATAGTGTGCAGAGGTGCATTCTGTTTTGTATTTATAACCATTTTCTGAACTTTGTTTATGGTTGAACTTAAATGTCTAGAAGTCAAGTGTTGCTATAAATATTTGTAGAACTAAAAGTACCATGTGAGTCATGTTAACATAGTCTTCTGAAGTTATATAGAATCCTGTCTAGTCCCATGATACAATCTCTAAATGGCAACTGTTCATAACACTGAGGTCAGGTCAAATGTATTGTTTTCTTACTCTGTGTCAGTTGCTCCAGATTCAGCAATTTAGTTTTTAAATCTCCACATCCAGAGTTTTCTTGTTTACTTTGGGGACCCAAAATGTCTTTATTGCTTTTTCTCTTGTCAAAAGAGTAATGTACCTTTGCTGTACCTTCAGGTTCATCCAAAGATTCAGCTGCAGCATGAAGTACTCTGTCCTTCCTCAGGGTGTGTTCTTCCTGATTTCCTGCCAGGGTTCCAAAGATCACTCCCATTGCCGTCCTGGTGAACTGCAAAGCTGTCATCCCAAGACTTACTTACAGCCCTTTTTTTCCTATGCCTTCGTTTGAAATCTCTTTTTTCTCTCTTTCTTTAATTTTTTTTTTTTAAGATTAATTACATAGTTAGTGGAGAGCATTCTTGAGCACATTACCTGCCAAGTGCGTTTTCAGTTCTCTTTGTATGTGACCTTTGCTCAAGCCTTTTTTTTTCCTCTTAGATATTACAGCCAATGTTATCTACTCTTTTTGTCTTTTTAAATTTTCATGCATGTGTGAGTATGTGAATGTGTGTGTTTACATGTGTTGTAGGTTGTATGCGCACGCATGGGTGTGGCAGGTCGGAGGACGACCTCAGGAAATTGTTTACCGCCTTGGAGATGAAGTTTCCCATCCGCCCGGAGCTCATCCATTAAGCTAAACTGATTGGCAGGCATCCTCCTGTGTCCTCCCTAGCACTGGGATCCCACTCAGGTCCTTATGTTTGCAAAACAAGTTCATTACCAACTAAGCCATTTCCCAGAATTTACCTTTTCATGTCTTCTGCTTTGCATCTTGAAGCTTACTTTTTCTATTTTCTTCCTTTTTTCTTAGAATTTGATTATTTTAATAATTACAGGCTCCCAGATATTTGTGATAAATGATACAGAGAGATCCTATGGACCCTTCACCTACTTTCTTCCAATAATAAATATTGTACAGTTATGGTGTAATATCACAATGGAGAAACTGGCGTCAACAGTATTTTTAAACCTTATATTTGGGTTGCCCTAACATAACACCTGCCCATGTGAGTATATGTGCATGTTAGCTCTATTCCGCTTTAATGTATGTGTCAATATATGTAGCGACAGCATAGAAAACATGAAGAATAGCATTGTCACAAAAACCCTTGGTGTCATCTTCCATGGTCACTATTGTCCCCCAGCACCTAACAACTGCAGATGTGATTGTCATCATTAAAACACTATACGAAAGGCACCACGAAATCTTGCAATCTTTTTCATTTAATTCCCTTTCAAGTTCACTCTGTCCAATAGCGACCCATTCCTCTCTCTCTTGAGCCTGCCATAATGGGATACACTAGAGTTTGGTAACCATCAAGCAGGGACTGGAGAGTCGCGCTATTTTCAGATTGAAGCTACTACTTACTATACTTCCAAAATATTTGTGGGCAGGTTTCTATGTGAACTTGTTTCTATGTCTTTGGGTATATGCATAAAAGTAATCACTAGGTCGTAAGTCAAGTACATTTCTGTTTTTATTGTAACCCTCAGTTCTCTTTCTAAAGTGGCTGCGCCACTCTATGCCCCTCCCCCAGCACTACATGAATAATCTGGCTCCCTGTACCATCACCAGCTTTTGGTGTTATGTTTTTTATTTCACCCCTCGTTCACGCGTACAGGGAAACCTTGTGTAGTTTTTAATATGCATTATCCTAATGTGCATGGCCCTAATGATCACTAATGATCTCATGTTTTCATTTGGTATCCATATATCTTTGGCAGTAGCAGGTTTATTTATTTATTTATTTATTTATTTATTTATTTATTTATTTATTTATTGCCCATTCTCTAATTTGAATTTTTAAACTTGTGAGCTTCGGATTTCTTTGCATATTCTAGGTACAAATCTGTCAGAATGTGATTTACAAATATTTATGACGCTAGACTTTTCATCCTCCTTGTAAGACATAATAGCTAATATTGACTGTCAGCTCAATGGGATCCGAAATCACCTAGAAGACAAACCTCAGTGTTAGCCTTAACTGTGATGGGCAGTACACTCTATGGGATGAGGTCCTGGACTGAATAGAAAGGAGACTGTGGCCTGAGCACAGGCTTTCCATTCTCCTTGCTTCCTGACTGTGGATCCAGTATGAGCAGCTGCCTCGTGCACCTAGCATCGTGATTTTCCTAATGGAATGGACTATGCTCTCAAATTGTGAATTGAAATAGGCCTTCCTTCCTAAAGATGCTTCACGGGTGTTTGGTCATAGGAACGAGAAATGCCTGGAATTCTTCGGCTAACTTACACATGGAGGAGCGTTCAGGGTGTTTACAATTTGGAGCTATGCTCACAAAGACACATAAGACCATGATATACATTAGATTTTGTATGTCCTCCATTAGTTCACAACATATGACTTGATTTGGGAGTAGTGGGACCTTCAGAAAGTGGATGATGGTTGAAGGATGTTAGGGCACTGAGGGAATGGCTTTAAAGAAGATATTAGGACCCTGGTCCCTCTTCTTTCTTGTGACCACCATGAAGCGAGTGGTTTCTTCTGCAATGCACTGCAGATATGGTACACCGCCTTAGTACAGATGCAAAATCAGCGAGCCAGTGGTCATGACCTGAACCATCCAAAACTGTAAGCCAAAGGAAATCTCTTCTTCTTACAGGCTGACTTCTTCCAAGCTTCCTTCTACTAAGCCAACTAACACAGAGCATCTTGAGTGGAACTTTATTGTATGTTCTAAAATCATTTATGTATGTGAAATGTGGTTTAGGTCGCAGTTAATTGTTGTATGTACCCCTAATTGTTACATGCACCATTTATCCACACCCTTCCTCTGTTACATAGTTTATTTTTCACATTTCTCCAAAAGGCAAATTTGGGTACTTTTTGTGGTTCTACTTACGTGGGTCTGCTTCTGGATTCTTTTTAAAGACTTGTTTTTTATTTAGTGCATAGGAGTGCTTGCCTGCATGTAATTTTAATCCACCACATGCATGCCTGGGGAGGCCGGAAGAAGGAGTCAGATCCCTTAGAACTGAAGTTACATATCGTTATGGGGTGCCATGTGGGTGCTGGGAACTTAACATGGGTCCTCTGCTATAGCAGCGAGTGTTCTTAATCACCAGCCCATCTCCCCAGCCCACTTCTGAGCTCTTTACCCTCTTCACTGGAATATTTCTCAGACGGCCTTCACTGTCCTTCACACCCAAGTGGAGGCAGTGAGGCAGATGTCGTGTTTCTCATTTCTCTGATGCAGATGCTGAGGGTCAAAGGGTACAAGTGATGTAACTTTAGCTATCCTCCCCCACAAAGGGAAATGTTTTGATACTCGTTTTTATGTACAGCCCATGCTTATTCTGCCGCTGCCTGCTGCCCTGTGGGTGTTCGTTCTAGTAGCAATAAAGAAAATCATCACCACGTTAAAAACAAAGTGTAAGTTATAAACGAAGAGACAAGGATAAAGTTCCTCTGTCGACTCTGAACTCTTGAGCGTTGCACTGTGGCAGGTTATCTTTGCTACAGCGGGTGTGAATGGCAGCCATACACAGTCCTCATCTAATTGCCATTTGCTCACTGATCCAAAGCACACTGTGGTATTTTGACCAGCTCGGAAACCTTGACATCCAGTTTAACGAGCTGGATGTCAGAATGACATTACTGGAAGCAGATAGTTGGTAATCAGCAAGGCACACACTATTCCGCACTTGGTTTCCCGGGTTCCCATGGAGGCGGTCCAGAAATGGAGGGAAATGTTTCAGTAAGCATAGAACTGCTGTGTGGGCAGGTCAGGATGAACCATTGCTACTCCAGCAAAGATCAACATTGTGTATAAGCAGACTTTTGCTAGCAAGAGGTCCTTTGATTGTGATCTATTCTCCTCTACAGCTCCCCTGGTATGTGTAAACACGCAGCCCAGGAGAATTTTTACAATGAATATGCGAGAGCATTTTCTTCTGAATCACTCAGTTCTGTGGCAGTTGGCTTAAGTCATGACTTTCTTCTGATTAACATTATTTTCCACTTGACAATAGTGGCTTAACTGTACAATAGCATATATAAAACTTGAAAAGTTCCTAAAATTGCCTTGAAATTATCTTAGAAATAAATGTGGAGTCTAAAATGAAAAATAAACTTGATTGTTAGGGGGAAAACCCTCCATTTTATGTAAGTTATAAGTGGAAAAGCTATTAGTGACTCAAAGGTCATTTTAATTCTGACATTAGCTGGTGTTTTTTCACTATGTATACTTTCATGCTTGTGAAACAGGATGTGTAAAACTAATGTGTGTCATATTTTAAGCAGTCTAACCATGAGGATGTTTGTAAATTTATGCACAATGGAAGCTCTATGCATTTACGTTTGCAATCTGAAACTCATTAGTATATGAAGTGCTTGATAGTAGTTTAGTTAAGGATGATGTATGTATTGCAATTCAGAAATTCCTGAAAGATTTCTTCCCAAATTACCTGACAGTCCTAAGTTCACACCTTGAATCCAGATGATTTCAATCTGAGTACGGTGGTGAGTCTATCCCATTGTCATAAACAGCCAACCATGACATGTGGCTCAGCACCATTAATAAACCCAAGACCCCCAATTTCTCATGCCACTTTGAAATTTTCTGCAAGTTCAATTTTATGAAAAGAGATACATTCCAGATTTTCATTTTTTTGAAGTATACTCCCTTGTAGATTTACAGAGAACATTGCCAAGAAACTGAGTTCTAATGAAATGTCATCCTGAGGGGCCAGCCTTGCTTTGGGAAGTGTCCACTGAAAGGATGCGTTCAGAGGAATTCAGACATCTTTGGATCTCTGGCTCCCGTCCAAGCTGCACACAGGCCCATTTGGCACCCGCCTCACTGTGGCTTTCCCACAAGGCTCTGGACAGGTTCCAGGAGCTCAGTTAGGCTCCACTCTCCTAGGAGTCTGCACAATAGAGAGGAATCACAAAGCCATCAGGCCTCAGGCCCTAGCTGTGGAGGAGACCCTGGAGATCCAAAGGAACAAGCCTGCCTGCTGTGTGTCCCAGCAGGAAATCTAGAAGCTACAACAAAGGAACCTTTGCTCTGGGCCAAGGAAGGGAAGTATCAGATGTTCAGCTGGGGTTCAAGCTGCCAAAGGCTCCACTAACATCATGATTGAGGATTGTCAGCAAATCTGGAAACATGACATGTTCATGATTGTTCACAGAACGGAAGGAATCCATAGACAGGTGTGTGATTGCCAGCAAAGTAGTGATCTGAAGGACACCTGAGTTTTACGTCGCACACCAGCGGGTGGCACACAGGTCTTAGCAACCTTCTCACTACTTATGTGCCCAGGTTTCCTCATCTGTACGAAAGAACACTGACCAAAGTGGTCTAAGCCAGCATTTGCATAGATTTAAGAGCAGTGGTGGGTGAAGGGGTCAAACTTCCAGCCGCTAGTTCAATTCCAAATCGCAGGCAGGTGGTAGATAGTTAGAAAAAGAGGTTAAGTCACTAGTGTCCCTCTGCCTCCACTACTCAAATGCCCTCCTCTCCAGGAAAGTAAGTTGGAGCTCTTTTTGTTGCTGCTGTGTTTGAGGTGCTGGGATCAAACATCGAGCCTGCTGTGTGTCCGGTGGGCTCTCTACAACCAGGGACACCCCCAGCCCTAAACTGTAGTTCTTAGGCTATTTCTGCCCATCAGACATGAGTCTCTCAGAATATAAGTTTACACTGAAATGTAGGTAAACACAAAAAGGAAGGGATGCCTGAGTCACCCTTCAAAGTTACTAACTGGAAAACACAAAGCTATTCCCAAATCATAAAGGAAAAGTGAAACATTCCAGAAAACAAACAAAAGATACAAACAGGGAGAGAGCCAAGATCCAAACAGCCAATCAGCACATGGTTAACCCGAGTGCTTATCGTGGGAGAATGCTCTATCATTGTGTTTCCAGAGATCGGAAATGAACCAACTGCCATCTGCCTCTGCCTTAGGTTTTAGGAGAAAATTAGGACACAGAAAAACCTTTAAATGTGTCACGAAAATAACTCAGAAATTCAAAATACGTTCTGAGTAAAATAACTGGAAGTAGACATAAGTCTTACGTGATGAAGTGCACAATAATAAAAACAAAATCATTTAAATCGTCAGATCCATTGTGACAAACCCAAGTGTTGCCATCACAACTTCTGTTTTTGAAAAACAGTAATATTAGAACTACTGCCATGAAAACTGAATACAGTAAACAGAACGATACATGCGGCATGATCCCAAGCCTGTAATGAAAATAAAGATTAAGGTGTAATTTTCTTTTTCTTAACTTCCTTTTATAAACGCCCATCAATAAATATGCATTATTACTATTTTTATAAAAAGAAATATTGTTTTCAAATGAAGTAGAACTGGAAAACCCTCTGGCAACATATATTCCATGCCCCAGGCTATGATTCTCCCAGACAACATACTACAGAAATGCAGTACATATGTTCACCAAGCTTCATCTGCTTAGACATTCATAGCAGGTTGACTTACAATAGACCAAAGCTGGAAACTATCCAAATGGCCATTAGAAATAGACTCAATTATTCTGTTGTGGTAAGCTGCCTCAGCAGATGATCGCACAAGCGTGAGATGAATGATGCACAATTGCACACAGTGACAGACAAAGTCACAAGCAGCATATGTGACGAAGAGGAAGAAGTCACACAGGAGAGTGCGGTTTGCAAACCCATTTACATAAACTATGACAAATGCCCAATCAGTGTGAGTTGATAGTCACTTGTGAGTCCTGGGGTGGGGAGGGCTTAGGGGAGCAAGGGGGCTTCCGCGTCCTTCTCTTATGCAAGAACTCTGCTTGGGTCCATGACAATTCACCTAAGGTAGGTCTCTGCACCCCTCTTTCTGCTCACCTGGCACTCAGGGTGGCAGAGGCAGGTGGATCGCTATGAGTTTGAAGCCAACCTGGTCTACAAAGTGGGTCCAGGACAGCCAAGGCTACACAGAGAAACTCCATCTTGAAAAACAAAATGAGACTAACATTTCAGCAAATGTAAGAAGGGCAGCAGGGAGACAGAGGATGAGGCCTCTTGCTTGGAAACTGGGTGAGTCTGATACCTTCTAGTCCCCTGGGGTTGAGTGTAGAGGAGAGAGGCCTTTAAGAATGAGCTTCAGCGCACACAAGGCCTTGGGCAGCTCTCCTGTCCCCTCTGCCACATGCTTGCCGTAGCTCTCAGCGCTCTTAAGGTCTATCCTCACCATTCCCTTCATGTGACGGCCTTGCTTCTCTCTGTACACAGTCGCCAACCCTCCATTGTTCACACACCGCTAGGTCAAGTTTATCTAATCTCGGAAAACTTGCTTGTCTGGGTGAAGTGGTCCATGTCACAATCTAAGCACTTGGGAAGCTGGGATGGGAGGATTAGTACTCTAAAGCCAGACTGGACTACACAGGGAGACCCTATCTCAAAACATGACCCATCACCATATGTAATTAAGGTGCACACGCATACATTATCTTCATGTTTATGTGTGCCTACGGAGTGTAACTCACACAAAAATGCACCTATATGTGCATAAGCAGTAAGACTCACACAGTCATGTTCACACACACACACACACACACACACACACACACACACACACACACCTGTGTATTAAATAAGATGTCTCAGTCACCAGTGGGAATCCCATAAGACTACACTGCCGAGTGATGTAACTATCCTAGTTTGTGTATCTGTTCTATGATGTCCACACAGAGACAAACTCGCATGAGAGTGTATTTCTCAGAAGCTATGCCATTGAACAGTACATGGCTGTCTTCACACAGAAGAGAAGGGGAATGCGTTATTCAAGTGATATAGACATAGGAGAAGATTTAGATGTAGAGATACAGATGTTTGCTTGCTCACAAGAATGGAAGCTTGACAGGACAGACACTTTATCTTATCTGCTCCCACTTTCCTCTCCACGACCCCTTGAATAGTTTCCAACTATCAAAATGCATGATAAATTTCTGTTGATGCAACTTCAACCCCATTGCTCACAAGCCACACTGGGTATGAGAAATAGAGATGCTGCCTCTTCTTGATTCCTCTCTCTCAGTCTCTCTCTCTCTCTCTCTCTCTCTCTCTCTCTCTCTCTGTGTCCTTTTTTCTCTCATCTCTTCCTCTTGCCCTCCCCCCTCTCCAACATTTATCCTGAGCAAGAGTTGGGGTCACAGATGCAACTCTCCAGGGTAATTGGAAACAGACAGAGCAAATTTGCCCTAGATTTGGGAGACTGGCTGCTTGGAGACTCGCAGGGGCTGAGGTCCCTTGGTGTTTTTGCTGAGGAATCTGAGCAGCTAGGCACATTTCAAAAGGAAGGGTCAGCTCGGTGTTTCTCAAGAACTCCCCTCAAGAAATAGCTGAACCAAGGCCGGGGAACAGGAGTGGTCTGGACTGCTTCAGTGCAGGGACCCAGTGTGAAATGCGAGGTATTCTCGTGAGCTTAGGCACAGTGGGGGTTTGAAAAGTCTCCGGGCATTTGGTTCATGTGCGATTTCCTTGTTTTCGGATTGAATTACTACAGCCTGAAAGCAGCATTCTGAAGCCTGTGCTGCAGCTGGCTGCGCTCAACTGGTGTGTCCCCGTTCTGAGAGAGAATGTTGAAAATCACCTACATGTTGACTTTGTAACTTAAATAACAAGTCCCTTGTGGGAATTTTACCGCTAGCGGTTAGGTTAGTCTGGACAGAGCAAGTTGTATGTACACTCCCAGAACTTCTATGGGGTCTGAAGCCCACAGGTGTATATGGTTTTGCCCCTTTGCCAATGTCATCCCTATCAGATCAGCTCGGTCAGATGTACCTTGGGGTTACAGCCTTTGGGATCTCATGGTCGATAATGGTTCAATCTCAGGCTTTAACATTTTAAGAAAATAATAAAAATCTTTAATATTCTGGTTTCCCTCTTCTCATTAGCTATGCCCTTCTCCTTAAGTGTGTGTGTGTGTGTGTGTGTGTGTGTGTGTGTGTGTGTGTGTGTATGTGTGTGTGTGTGTGTGTGAATTATGTCCTGGAACTTGAGTGTTTCTATTTTGAGGAATCCTACACTTCCCACAAGGCTGGCTATTCTTAGACTAGGACAAAAATTGGCCTAGAGAGACTCACTCTTCAGTAACTTCTCAGCTTTCTTCAACATAAATATTTCTGGGCATCTTCAGCTTCAGCTTGACAAATTGCTGTGTGGCCAGCTCCATGGAAACTCAGGAGAATTCCCCAAAGTGCCTAAAAGTTTGATCAGATACCATGAACTTGGGCATGTCTGGCTAAGTAACGTACATCTGTGTGGCTTGATTCTGTCTATAAAGGCTCTTCACATTTACTAATGATCCCCTTTCAAAAATACTTTTCTTACTGACTAGGAAATGCTCTAACTGTGCCAGTCAGCTGAGAGTCCTCAGGGTAGACCTTACCTCAGGCTAGACCTTAGCACAGTGCCATGACTTAACTCATGTTGCCCCCTTTGTTGCATTTTCCTGCCCCTGACTTACCCAGCTCCAGGATCTGTGGACCACGTGGAGGGGAATGAAACTCTGGAACTGAGGAAACTCTAGTACACTGAGGTGCCAGCAGCAGACCTAAACATTAACCTCGCCATCCTGGCCCCGTTCTGGTCACTGTGTTTCTCAGACTCCAATATGTTCCATCTATCTACCTGGGTGTCTTGCAGGCAGGCATCTGCTCTGATTTCCACAGTAGAAGGCAATTCCCGCCACTACTAGAACTCTGACTTGAAGGTCATCTGACTGGGCTTTTGTTGGCTTTACCCTGTCTGCCCTCTCTAGGTTCTAGCTCCTGTTCTTTGCAGTGTTCCTGGCAAACCATAATGACAGCAGGTTAGAGTGACTACCCCAAGTCAGATACCTGATCCCAGCTCCCTCTCTCAAGGTGACCAAGTCCCTAGGAGATACTGTGTGCCTCCCAACCAGGCTCCATGGCTCATGACCTGGCATAGTCTGAATGTGCACCCGCTGCTATGTACTTCTGAGGCCACGCCTGCTCCAAGGGGTGGCCTGATCCAGGGGTTGACACAGTCACAACTGTAATGGTCGCAGATTGCTCCCTTACTTCTCCAGCCCTGCCTAGCCCAAGACCCACAGAGGCTACATGCATGGTGAAAAGAGCCAGGAGTGGGCACTTTCTCCTACCACCGGAAGCCCTGGCTCCTTCCTCATCAGTGTTTTCCTCGTCACCGTGTTTATTATCTGGGCACGTATACAGCAAAAAGCACTTATCACTTTGTAACACATAGTCAGCTTTTAAGTTTATTCCGTGAGACTAGAGTTTGTTGTTGAGGAAGATGATAGAGTCCAGATGCTGTTGTCTGTGGGTTTTGCCTCATTAAATCTGATCTTTTCATTAGGAAGGCACAAATAAATGTCCTGTTACTACTTAAGTCTAGCTGGTGCCTCTCTGTGAAACGAGCAGTGCAATCCTTTTGTACTATGTAGTGCTTTGCAAGTATTGAGGCACTCCCCTGTCATTAAACCCTGTTTCCTGGGTCCTGGCCTTTAGGGCACAGTCACAAAACCTCTGCTGTCTGCCCTGATTCAATGCTTCGACCACCTCCACTGCATGTGCGCGTGCTCATCAGTCATCCATCCACAGGACACGAGTCGATTGATGAAACAAATGGCTAGAACGAATGCTACACATTTAACTAAATGCACAAATGGGGGTCCCTTGTGACTTTGCAACCCAGTCAGCTGACCCACCATTAAACTAAAGGTCTGTGGACTTTTCACACAAAGGATGCCATGGACACTCTTAGCGTTGTTTTCTTGCTTCTTACTTTTTGTTTTGTTTTGTTTTCCTTGCTGAATTAATGTTGCACCCTGCATGGTGACATCTCTGCTCGTGCCCTTGGCTGCTGACACAGAGTCTGCGCTGGCCTCTGCCCCTCAGTGCTACTTGACCAGAACCAGGGAAAGCTTAGATGTGGCAGCAGCCCTCTGTTCAAAACTGTGTTTAGATGAACAGTTGGCAGCTTGCTTATATTTCCAGGGTGATCTTATTTCTAGGGAAATGTGACTCTACTAAGAATGGCTTTTCTTGTTCTGTGGCCACAACTTCTGATTCATCTCTCATTAAAGTTCTTTTTTTTTTTTTTGCATTTATTTAGTTGTTGTGTGGTGCACAGCACGTGTGTTGAAGTCAGAGTAAAACTTGGAGTAAGTTCTCTCCTTCCATCATGGGCCTTCTGGGCATCAAACTCATGCCATCAGCTTTGGTGATATTATGGCTTGTCTTGGTTGTCAACCTGACAACATCTGCAATCAACAAACCCAAGCATCTGGGCACTCCTGTGAGGGATTTTCTTAATTAGATCGTTCGCGGTGGAAAATCTACCCTCAATCCGGATTACACCTTCTAGTGGCAGCCCGCATAAAAGGACACAGAAGAAGGAAGATTTCTCTTTGGTCTGCTTGCCCTCACGCCTGCTGACAAGTTCATCTACCTTGTTGCTGAGGCATCCCTTCACTGGTGTAAGAACCTGCTTCTTAGAGATTCCAATGTAGACTCAATCCATTGGCTCTAGGAATCCCTCTGGACTCCAGAATCATCAGGCTCATGAACTGTGCAACCACATGATTGTTGGCCTTTTTATCCAGAGACAACCATTGTTTGATTCATTTGATGAAGTATTTGTCAAGAGATGGCCTACTGGAAAGGAATAAGGGATTACCTGATAGCTCTTAGCTAGTGTTGGTGAATGGGTTTTAAGGCTCTGTGAAATTGCATTGCTAGAGTGAGTACCCTGTGTAGAACCTAGTCCTTCACCATAAGAAGACACAGAAGACATACCCTTCATTAATGTTATAAAATGCACAACAGTGAGTACGCCAGCACATTTGAAATCCTTTGTCATTGTTCTTGTCCTTGTAACAGACCTTAGCATTGGAGATGTTGCTGTTCTACTGGATGAATTAAAGATGATGGTTTTAACTGGGCCCCAACACAGCAAGGAGCAGGTTGTAGCACTGAGTCTCCAAAGGCAAAGTAGTCAAATAGTGAGTGGGCAGTACAGGCCAAGCGATGTCTATAATAGCCTGACCCATAATGGGAAGCACAGAAAAAGTGATTTTTATGGTGATATGATTCAAATAGACCTTTGGTATTGGCTAATCAATCATGGTGCTTCCAAGAATAAATAGAAAAGAAGCCTACGACATCTGCCTATATAATCTTCAATCTGCATAAGCCAGACATTTCTCAAACAAATAAAAGAATGGCTGCACTGGGTTGTAACAATAGGAAATTGGCCTATGCATCAATTTCCATATTTGAGCCTGTTTGCAGACCTATAGCCCCTTGAAAGAAGGGAAGGCCAGGCCCCTCTGAAGAAGGATCTTGCTAAAATACCTCAGTTTTATTGTTAACCTTTCTTCTATCCTTCCCCAAAGGGACCTATATCTTTTTATAGCAGTAACTGTACACTGGGAAAAGGAAAATAGTCAGACTTTCTGGGGTTTATGGATTCTGGTTCTGCATTGACTCTGGTTCCAGGACAGCCAAACGGCCTTGCAACACTCCTCTCAGAGTAGGAGCTCATAGAGGTCAGGTGAGTAATACAGTTCTGGCTAACTGTGTAGGCACCTGAACTCATCCTGTGGTTATTTCCTGAGTTTCAAAATGTCTAACTGTGATAGACATGCTTAGAAGTCAGCAGAATGCTCGTATTGGTTTCCTGACCCATGGAGTGGTGGCTATTGCTGGTGGCCGTGCAGCGTTGCAGGGAACAGCATGAGTTTTTCATGAGGTCCATGGAAACCCCTTCCTACTTGGCAAAAGCCTATAGGCATAAGGTTATCGTGTAATTAAAATACTGATCTCTATGCCCCCCCATATCTGGTTGCAATCCTTGTTCTGAGAATCTCCCGTCTCAATGTTGTATAAACACTGCTCCCCTGATATGGCAAAAAAGCAGCATATGGCTAATCACTGAGTAAGGGAGAAAATAGGGCTGGACTTCCTGCCAGACAGGGGAGGAGTTAGAGAGTTAGAAAAGGAAGTAAGAGATTCATCCACAGGAGAAGTCCAGATGACATCAGAAGAAAGAGCTGGAACAGGGAAAGCTAAAAATAAAAAACAAATAAAAAAAATTGCAACTATTGCTGGGATGAGCACTGGGAGGAAGCCAAGAATGGAGTAAGAACTGCTAATATCTTGTGCTGTGAAAGCTTATTAAAGCGACATAATAGAGTCTCAATTATGTTATGTGATAGCCAGGTTAAGAGAAAAACTGAAAAACAAATGCTGTTTTATAAAAATAACCTTAACAAGCACCCGGGGTGAATTCTGGTGGCCTCTGTGCTTATTACCTAGATCACCTGTGCTACAAGCTCTGCTTGCTTTCGCTGTGCTGTTTATACTCGTAGCAATGTTGTTTTCCTTTGTCGATCTCGTGCAAGGCCAGGATCATGCAGGCTTAAAGCCCTGTGGATAAGTCTATGTTTTTCTCCATACTCTTTCAAGGGGTAAAACCCTCCTCTCCTCTTTCTGCCTCTCTCAATCCTCCAGATGTGGCCATTAATCCTGGGTATCTTGGGACATATAATCATGTCCTTAGAGAAACAGCTACAGTCACATACTGAGTAAGCCTGTGGCAGTTGTGGAGAACAACGAGTCCTTTTGCATAACTGTTCTGAGGAAGCCATGTCTGATCAACAGAGACTTTAAAAAAAATGGGGAAGCTATGTCTGATCAATAGAGACTAAAAAAAATGATTCTTGGAAAGATGGTATTGATAGTGCTGGGTGTGGTGGCACACGTCTGTTATCCCAGCACTCTGGGAGGCAGAGGCAGATAGATCTCTGTGAGTTCAAGGCCAGCCTGGTCTACAAAGTGAGTCCAGGATAGCCATGGCTACACAGAGAAACCATCTGGAAAAAAAAACAAAAACAAAGCAAACAAACAAACAAACAAAAGAAGCAGCTGAATATCAGGAAAGGTTGCTTGGCACAAGGAGCATGTCTCTGCCTGCAATTTAAAAAAAAAAAAAAAACGTTATGACAGAGGGGTGCTATTTGATGAATGGACTAATACCGACAAATGGTGACTCTGTCTCTCACCTTGTATAACTCTGTAACATACTTGATCCCTGCTGGGTATGTGCTTCTGTCCACAGAACATGCCTGACTAGACATTTATTTTTGCTTTGTGAAATTGTGCTTTGTAATTCAAAATATGCCTAGGGGGATGGTCCATGACTGACCCAGTGGGAGGGGGAAGAAGGAAGGAAAACTATTGGGGGCTTTTTGCAATGAGGAGGCTTGTGTAGTGCTGACGCTATAATATTTTAAAATAAAATAACCAGTGATGTCACTGCTCAGGGGAGCAGGCTTGTGGCTGTGTAAAGATGGCTCAAGCTATTGGGGACCGCTTGCCTGAATGTCAACAGGTGGTCAGCTTCTTCACTTCCACCAACCCCACACATCTGTCCTCAGGTTTCAGAACCCTGCCAGCGCTGGTCACAGGCTGGTTATTAAGGTGGAAAAGGCCAAATGGATGCCATTAGAGTGTCCTCTACCAGAGAAAATGATAAAAACAAAACCAATATATCCCTAGAGGAATTACAGGAATCAATGCCACCATCAAGGACTTGAAAGAAGCAGGGATGGTGGCTCCCATCACATCTCATTTCAGCTCTCGTATTTTGCATGTGCTGAAGACAGATGGATCATGCAGAATGACAGTGGACTATCTCAAACTTATTCAAGTCCTGATTCTTATTACAGCTGCCTTACCAGATGTGATGTCGTTACTTGACAGATTAACACATCTCGTGGTGCACGGCGTACAGATATTGATACAGCAAATACTCTTTTCCTGCTATCTGTCCGTAAGGACCACTGGAAGCAATTTGTTTCAGAAGGCAAGGCCAGCAGTATACCTTCACAGTTTTGCCTCGGGGGTATATGATTTATCCCTGTGCATAATTTTGTTTGAAGGGATCTTGATCAGCGATCTCTTTCACAAAATCTGGTCCCTCGATATTGCTGACATTTTGCGGAGGAGGAGGAGGAGGTATCATGTGAGCAGGAGGAGGCAACCACTTTGGGCTTGTTGGTAATGTGTATGCATATCAAAGGATAAAAATATCCAAACAAAGGGGGAAAAGAATCCAACCAAAATTCAAGGGCCTTCTACTTCAAGGACATTTCTAGAAGTCGGTATTGCCAGGCATGCAGAGATATCCATTTTTAGGTGTTCCTGGCCACTCCCACTAACTGGAAAGAATCACCGTGCTTGGTGTGCCCGCTGCATTCCGGAGGCAGCACATTTTCACTTAGTAAATGTGTTACTCCACCCACATAGCAATGGACTCATTAAAACTGCCGGGTTTTGTTTGAGTGAGGAGGTCTGGAATGGGAGAAGGCTCTTCAACAGTCCCAGGCTGCGATTCAGGCTTCTCTGCTACTTAGACCATCTAATCCAATAGATTCAATAACACTTGAGGCATCAGAGGTAGATGGGGTGGGGGGTGCTGTTTGGAGCTCTTGTCAGGACCCTGACAGAAAATGAATGAAATATAGAGGGTTTGGGAGCAAGACTTCACCACCATCTGCAGACAACTATTCTTCCTTTGAGAAACAGCTCTCAGCATGCTACTGGGCCTTGATGGAAACTGAACATTTGACAATGGACCACCAAGTTACCATGCAACTTGAGTTGCCCATCATGAACTGACCCACCAAGCCATTAAATAGGATATGAGTAGCAGCAGTCCATTATCAAATGGAAATGGAATGTTCATGATTAGGCCTGAGCAGGTCCTGAGGGCACAGGCAACTTACAGAAATGCCTATGGTATCTGCTCCTATTACAATGACTTCCACTCCCAAACACAAACCTATAGCCTCATGGGTGTGCCCTATGAGCAGTTGAATAAAGAAGAAAAGACTGGGGAAGGGATTGAATGAATTGGCTGGATGGTCAGGGACTTGGAAAGATCATGGTCAGACAATTGGTGAGAACTGCTTTGGGGGAAGATGTGCAGAGATCTCCCTGAATGGGGACAGGGTATGAAGTGACTTGTGTCCCACGTAAATCAAAGTATAAGTTCTGCACAGGAGGAGTTCAATAGTCAAGTAGATAGGGTGACCCCTTCTATGGATGTTCAGCCTCTTTCCTCAGTCCCAGGGAGCCCAGGGAGCCAACGAATAAAGTGGTCATGGTGGCAGAAATGGAGGTTCTGTGGGGGCTCGACCATATGGTCATCCATTCAGCACGGCTGACTTGGAAACACCTGATGCTAGGTACCAAATCCACCAGCAGCAGAGACCAACACTCAGTCCCTGATAGGGCACCATCCCCCAGCGTGACCAGCCAGAGACCAGGTAATAGGTTGACTACACTGGACCACTTCCTCTGTGGAAAGAGCACTGCTTTGTCCTTTCTGGAGTAAATACTTATTCTGATGATATATTTGTCCTTCCTTATCATAATGCTTCTTCTCCAAAGGAGATAGCACTCCTTCCAGGAACCACCACTAACATTCTATTGAGTGGGAAGCTCAGATTTCCCTGCTGGCCACTTTGAGCCAACAGGCTCAAAAAAGAATAACAGTGCTAGGAGGGATCATTGATCCAGACTACCAGGGTGGAATCGGATTGCTTCTCTGCAACAGAGGTAAAGTAGATTTTTTTTATCTGGGTTGCAGGAGATCCTTTAGGAGTCTCTTGCTGCTACCATGTCCTGTGATTAAGGTCAATGGTAACTTGATAACAACCCACTCCAGGCAGGATGACAAAAGGCAAAGACCCCTAAAAAATGAAGGTATGGGTCACTCCTCCAGGAAAAGAGCTAAGACCTCCTGAGGAGCTTGCTGAGGATGGAGAATATACAGAATGGTTAACAGAGGAAGGTAGTCGTAATATCAACCAAGGCCACAGAACGGCTGCAGACATGAGTGTTTCCTTTCTATTTTGCAAGAGCATGCTTGTGCATACATAGACAGACATTAAGTATTTGTGTTTTCTTTCTCTATTACTCTATCATGCAATGTGCCATAGCTTATATCAGTGGCTATTATATTGCAGTAATAATACACTAAAAGAGTAAGCATTCCTCAAGGGACCTTGTCACCTGTTCTAAAATATATAATGTGTTTGTGTTTGTACATGGACACTTTTTGTTAACTTCGCTGCTTCAATCAAAACTCAGACACCTGTGAGGGATTTTCTTGAGTAGATCACTGGCTGTGGAAAGACTCACCCTAAATCTGAGCCACACCTTCTGGTGGCATCCCACATAAAATGACACGAAGAAGGACGATTTTGCTTTTTGTCTGCTTCCCCTCACTCCGGCTGGCAATCTCATCTATTCTGCTGCTGAGGCCTTCCTTCAGTAGTCTAAGAATCTACTTCTTTAGGATTCCAGTGTAGACTGAAACCACCAGCTCTCTAGGAATCCTCCTGGACACCAAAGTCAGATTTGGGACTGTGGAGGCATCCAGTCCCATGGATTGAACAACTACTGGATCCTTGGCTTTTCCATCAGGAGACACTCACTATTGGACTACTCAGACCACAGCCTGTGAGACAGACTCTCTCTCTCTCTCTCTCTCTCTCTCTCTCTCTCTCTCTCCCTCCCTCTCTCTCTCTCTCTCTCTCTCTCTCTCACACACACACACACACACACACAGAGAGAGAGAGAGAGAGAGAGAAAGTAACAGGTGGCAACTACTGAGCCATCTCTGACCTCAGTTTATTCTAATATGCTGTTTGTCTAGTGAGTCCCATCACACAAGAACACACTGCTAAGATGCATTTCAGCATCCCAACACAATCCACCACTGATAATTTCACATGCGCATGAGTATCTCCATCTGTGATGTCCACGTTGGGAGCCACTAGACACGCACTGAAATCGACATTTGTATTAGTTAAAAATCAAATAAAACTCATGATGCAACACTTAGTCCCATACAAGTCCTCAAGGTCTCTGCGGCCAACGGCTCCCTCACTGGACAGTGGGGATTACAGGACAAGGTCCTGTTCACACTGATCTACGGAAATAGGTGGCTCCTCTCTGTGCTCGTTTCTCCAGTCTTTGTCACACTGAGGACCCTGTGTTGTAACTATTTCCACGGCTTGAGAAACTTCTCGGCTGATGTGTGTGCCTTCCCCTGTCACGCAACAGCTGTCACTCCTACCCAAAGGGGTTCTGTTTCTCATTTCGATTTGATTTTACGTTTGCCGCTTTAAGCAACAGTGTAATTAGCACCCGGTCTATTTCGGGACCTGCCTGCTCGTGAACCTGTTTGGTTATTTGTAGTGGGAACGACCCTGTTGAAGCAATAATCATCGAAACATTGCTTTTTAACAGACCTACTACATCAGTTAGAACTCCCACTGCCATAGACTGTATCAGACTTAGAAAATGTTGCTCTGCTCGTGGTTTAAAAGGTCCTCCTTGCCCGTTTAAACACACTTCCTCAAATGGGAAGCCGTCCTGGACTATGCAGAGAATGGGTCTGATGCAAACTGACCACTTGTACTCTCCTTACTGTAAACAGCCTCCTCAAATGTCTTGTTGATTTTTTTTTCTATTTGTTGCTTTGTCTTGGACTGAATAAAGGCAATCTTGACATATTCAGAATATTGTCTGTTTTCTAATACATATGTGATAAACATTGCATATTTTTATTCAATTTTTAAAGTACTAAGTCTATTACTTTTGTAACCTTTGATCTTACAGAGTTTTAAATCTTGATGTCATCATATTTATCAATCCTTATGAGTAAAATACATTTCTTATTTTTGGCCTTCTCTACTCCTGGGTCATTAATATTCTGCCTTCTTCTTATCCCCTCCTTTCCCCATTGTTTTTCTGCTGTTGTTTAACTGTAACCCATCTGGAACTTATTTTAAGTAATGGTACTTACAGTTGAGATTCATTTTTTTTCCAACAATGTAGTTAAAAGTTCTTGTATTATTATATTGGGAAGCTCACTTTTCTACTAATTTTAATATTGTATCATAAACCAAGCACAATGCCATACTTTCCACTCTTTGATATATTTATTTATTTTTCACAAAATTTTCATTACTTGCCTTTATAATAGATTTTAATAATAATAGACTATAAGAACAGCATTGAACATGTAAATTTCAGGATTAGAAATCCACATTCCATAAAAACATTGAAATATTTTAATCAGCTCTGAATTGAAATGATAGGTTTATAAATAAAATATTGATACATTTATAGTTTTGAAATTTTAGCCTCTGAATATTTCAATATTTTTTTTGCAGTATTTGGTTATTTTATTCATAAAGATCTGGCTTATTCTGCCAGGGCTATTTCTATCTATTGCATAGATCTTATAGCTTGGGGAATTACACTTACATGTGTTTTCTAATTGGCTGTTGCTGATTTATTCAGAAATTACTAAGGAGTGTTACATTTCCAGTTATCTGCACACACTGGCAAAACCTCTCACTGTAAATATTTGCCAGTTGAATCTTTGGGTATTAAAGGTAGATAATCGTGCTTAAGATCAATGGTCACTTTGGAAATTAATCCTTTGGAAAACAGGTTCTCCAAACCAGAGAAGCTTATAGCTGCAGGGCCAGGAATCATGGCATCCACAGTGGGCTGCTGGGACTAAGGGCCAATGAGTAAATTAGCCTCTGGGCTCTGTCTGCTTCTTCACAGACTCCCTTTGGTGCACGGCACCATACAGTGCGCATTGATTTATAGTAAACTGTACAGCATGGACAGATGTGGGCTCTTCTCACATCCAAATGATGCTTCAGCTATATTTTCAAAAGGCATTCCAATGTGAGTCATGGAGGTTTCTGATAGAAAGTATAGTATTTAAGAGGACACACTTGCTTGATAGTGTGCGGAATCTTTGAAGGCTTGATACTGTGTGTTGGTAGTTAAAATACACCAAGCCCTCGATAATGGAGATAATTCCCGGCTGTGCAGTCTAAGCGGTTATTTTTAAAATGTACTTCAGTTTCTCTCTTAACCCGGCTAGCACACAAATAATTGAGACTGAGCTGTTATATTTATTCGACAAGCTTTATGGCACAAGAACTGAGCAGTGTTAATCTATTTTTAACCTTCTACTCTAATCTGGCTCCTCCCAGCGGAAATCACCATGATACTTGGGATCTGATGTAATGCACCTGAGTCCATGTGGCTGGAGAATGTCTTTAACAGAGGGTGATGGTGCCACACACGGAGGCTCCGCTGACTGCTGCTGGCAGTTTAGTTCCAGCCTAGCTGTCCTGGGTGAATCAGAGCCCATGCTGCTAAGTTCATGCCTCTAAGTCCTTATCGTGCCATGGTGGGCACCTTGCCACTTCAGGGCTTAGAGTCAAAGACACCAGCTTCTCTGAGCTCAGCTAGCTGACTCACTCGAGGTATTGTGTCTAGTGTTTTTATACTATATGTATAGTCTAACAGACACTAACAAGTGATTTGAATATCTCCACTCTATGCTCTCTCCCAGGCTCATCCACAGGTACACTCCCCAGGCCAACTCATGTCCATACATCCAAGTGTTCTCCTAGGCCCTCAGTCACAAGAAACTAACCTCCAAGGCTATGTGTATATCCTTACCCCAGATCAGCTTCCTTCCTATGCCTGATGGGACATCAGCAGCACTGCCCAGTACCTGTCCTTTGGTGGTGGGGGGGGCTGCTGTCTCTGAGTAGGGCTACAATACAGCAGCAGCATGTGTGGGATTTTAGTAAGTTTACTGATCTTAACCACCTGCAAACCAGCCTGTTCCTCCACACCTGGAGGATACCCCCAGACACTGGGTGTGTGTGGCCAGGCCAAGGGTGCCACAGCAGGAACTAACAGGTGTCTGGATGTTGCTACCTTCAAGCTCCAACTACAAACTGCTAGCCAGAATGCTGTAACATGACATACCCCTGAGTGAAGCCAGAAGCATGGACATTCTGCAGAGAACTGCCACTTAATCAGCCCAATCTTTGGGGCACGAATTAGGGTGGTATTTTGTGGCCAGACGCCCATTTTCCAGTAGTGCCAGGAGCAAGGGCAGACCCGGGTTTCATATATCCTTGCTCCTTTACTAAAACACAGATTGGCTTCATAACTCAAGTACTGATGTTCTTCAGCTTCAACTTTCTCTTGTTTTTACGTTTTGTTCTGTTTATAAGGTTTTTCGAAATACTTAGGTGTGAGTGTTTTACCTCCATGTATGTCTGTGCACCATGCGCATGCCAGCTGCCAGCAGAGAGGTCAGAAGAGGTCATCAGATCCCCTAGAACTGGAGTTACACGTGAATGCTGGTTCCTACAGAGGTCGAGGCCATCAGATCCCCTGGAGCTAGAGTTACAGCCTACCGGAACTCTGGTCTTCTGCAAGAGCAGTCCATACTCTTAACCTCTGAGCCATCCCCTCCAGCCCCAACTACAGTTTTCTATGAATTCTGCATGGAGTCTTCCCCACAATAGATAGATTTCTGGTAGCGTAGAGTCCATAGTCTGGGCTTGCTAAAATGTATGTTGCCTCTCTGTCTCCTCGAGCTGACGGCTATATGCGCTACCAGAAAGTGTCTCAGAGCATCATTCAAGTGCATCGCTGCAGAACCAATGAGGTCTCAGAAGCCTTTTGGTCCTTTTATCACTTTCTCCTTTTCTTTGGAGGAACATTTTTTTTGTGTGTGTGGGGCAAGGCCCACTAATAAATAAAAAGACCAGAAAGTGAAGCTGCTCTGCAGATAGGGAGTCTTCCAAGCCAAGTCAATGAGCTGACGGCTAAGACTAAACTGCTGTAGTTTAACTACACAAAGTCCCATAATCAGAGCTTTAAGGACTGCTCTTATTTGCATGACCCTGATTTGCATGGCTCCTATTTGCATAGCAGAGATCACAGAGCTGGAAATTATGTACACAGTGGCCTACACCAACCTCCCTAAACTGTACACCAGCCAATATGGACTGTATCCCATTTGCATGGTATGGATTAGTCACTAATCATGGCTTTACTCTTAGCTATTCTCCCTGAGATATGATATTGGTTTTATTTAGTATCGTGGCCTGGTATAGGTATGTGGGCAACAAAGACCCTTGCTGATGCTTACACTTAGCCGTGAGTACGATGATAGCTCTCACTGGTAGTGTAATGTGAGTGGTCCGCCAACTATCCAATAGATGTCCAGTCCAGAATCCATTCTGATCCTGGATAACAGTGTAAACGTTATCCCTGTGACCCACAGTCCTTCGTTAACTGGATGTTCCTCTTTCTTCTGAAGAGTTACCCTATACCACGCCATGGGTTCCTCTAGAAAGTGACTGTGGGAATTGTTTCAGGCATCACATAGCAGCAATGGTACAGCAGGGTTCTTCCTTACTCTTCCTTCTGTCAATAGATTCAAAGCCTGCTTTGTGGCTCAGCTCTCAAAACTGTAAACACGATGTTTTACTTGGATGACTGACTCAGTCTTCTGGCTTCATTTGAATGCATATTTTCTCTTACTTATGAGTTACCATCCATCTTGTTCCTAACAGAACTATTTTTTTTCTGAACCATCTCCATTTCTACAATGTAGAGTCCTAAAGCCATCGTGACTTTCATGGTCACTGTGCTTTCTGTACCTTCTGGTAACTGGAACAAGTTAATGTCTTGTGGCCAGTAATGGGTGCCTAACTTCCAGGAGCAATGCTGACTGACTCTGATGTCCGTGACCAGCTTTCAGGTGGCCTCTATTGCCCCTGAGAATTCGGAGCTGTCCATAGTCCCTAGAGAGATCAGTTTCTTCAAACAGCATCTCCCCACTCCCAACTCAGTTCACAGATCACCTAACAGCCCCCACTGAACCTGTGGTATCAAAAATGGAGTATCCCCCAATTTTGGCATGCCACAGCCAGCATGCCACATCCACTTTTGGTTCCTCTTTTTACCAGTGAAGGACTAAAACCTAAGATTCTGGACCAGAATGATGACATTTGTGACTGGGTTAGTTACTTCTCTGCTTCTGTGATAAAATACCATGACCAAGACAGCTTATAAAAAGAAGAGTTTGTTCGGGATTAGGGTGCCAGAGAGTCCATAATGGGAAGGAGGAATGGCAGCGAGCAACAGGCATGCAGCAAAAGCAGAGAGCAAACCATAAGTGCGGGTAAGCTATGGACTTTAGGATGCTGCCTCTAAGAGCCAGGCATGGTGATGCACACCTTTAATACCAATACTCGGGAGGCGGAGGCAGGAGGATCGCTGTGAGTTCTCGGCCAGACTGGTCTACAAAGCTAGTCCAGGACAGCCAAGGCTACACAGAGAAACCGTGTTTCAAAAAACAAACAAACAAACAAATAAAGTAAAATGCTGCCTCTAGTGACATACCTCCCCCAGCAAGGCTGCACCTCCCCCACCCCCAAACAATGCCACTAACTGGGACCAAGTGTTTAACCACATGAGGAAGTTCTCATTCAAACCACCACAATGGAGAAATCGGTGCAATGCACATACATGTAATGCAGGTAATAGCATTACTCATGATTAATTTCTTATTTTATCCAATGCCACGTAAGAAGTCGATGTCTTTAGAGTCTGGGTGAAGAGTACACAGGAAAAATTTATACTCTCCTCATGGCTTCTGTAAATCTAATACTATTCCAAAAACAATTTTAAAATGTAATAAAGGAGAGGTGGATAAACAGGAGCATGGAGTGATGAATTTATGTGCACCATTAGCATATACTACAAAGAAGAACTTCTAAAATGGACATATGTAGTAAACCTCACATACCAGTAGCCTATACAATAGAATAGAATATACAATAGAATATTCATATATTAACAGTGTAATGTTAGTAGCCCAGGGATAGGTGATGCCATATTTTAGAGGATTCTAAAGTGGAAAATACATAAACTGTTTTAAAAAGACTGTGAGGCCATAATGTAAGTGATATCTCAAAAGAAATGTGTACTGGCCTACACAGTCTACAGGACAATATAGTTGTGAGAGATGATGAATAAGTCTCATTAATAAAAATCCTAAATTTTAACATTTGTGCTTAAAATTGTAAATGTTTTAGGGCAATTTCCTAATGTAGGAATGTCCCATATAGCAGATGTCGAAATAAAACAGGAACTTAATCTACATCACAAATTTGATAACATTCTATGCCTGTATTTTCTAGCCTGTATTTTCTAAAAGCCTTCTAGTCAACCTAATTATAGGAATGGCTTAATAGCTGTAATTACAGTAATGCTGACACTTACTGAGAATCTGTTATGTATCAGCATCATGCTAAATTATTTTAATTGTAAGTAATTGTAGAAACTGAAAGATTTGCAGAACAAAAGAGCCAAAGAAAGATAAGCAGTTAACCTTCCGTGCTGGGGACTAACAGACTTTGTAAAGCCAACAGGACATTCTGGAACATTTTGAACAAGTGGCCAGGCAGAGCAAGGACCATCTGGGAAGCACAGAACAGATCCGGTAACGGTAACGAGAAGCCTACCCAGGAGCCCTTTCTCTGTGAGGCTGGTCTGTCTGAAGCCGTACACGCAGCGTTTCTTTCTGGAGAGACTGCACATTTGAACAGTGACTCAGCACACTCAAAACCTGTTTTTATGATAGTGTCTTGGGGAACGGTTTGATTTCCTCATGTGGGAGGGATAATGTAGTCAATTACAAATTACGTGGTATGTTTGAATTTCAGTGTGAAGGACTCTGAGTGCATTTTTTTTTAAAGCCACGTTAGATATTCAGAGCAGCAAAATTCAAGTACAAGGAGACTCCTCAAAGCTGTGAGGAAGATCCATTTTTTTTCTCTCTTCCTGCTACAAGAAATCCTGTGGCTTGATGTCCCGTCCTCCATGATAGACTTCATATATGTGTTCTCCCTGTGTGTGAAAGGTGTAGTCTACAACATGGAGTCCTACCGGGAGGTATGGGATTTTTACAGGGATTGGAATGTTTGGAATGATGTGGTTATATGAATAGGGACACGTCCTTGGTCAGGGAGACAGGGATTCCTCTCTTCTAGTCTCTTCCCTTCTCTCTTCATCTCTCCTCTCTTATCCTTCTCCTCTTCATCCTCCTCCTTCCTACTTATCTTTTTCCTCTTCCTCTTCCTCCCTCTTCTTACTTATTCTCTTCCTCATTATCCTCTTCTTTTTCTTCTTCTTGTGCTGCCATCATCATCACCATCATCTTCATCCTTCCTGCTCCACTCCCTACATTGCTTCATATCCAATGCTATGAATCTAGCCAACCATGGTAAGAGACTATGGCTAATTTGTCTCCAAGTAGCAACAGATGTTTCAAAAATGGTCAGAACAATTACTTTTCAAATCACTCCTGTTAGCCTGCATTAGCTAACTTGGTGTTCAGTCTGTAAACACTCATCTGAACCCATGAAGTCTCCTTCACCTGAGTCAGAACTGATTCTCTCCTGTCAATTAGCACCAGGACCAAATGCCAGCTTTCTCCTCTGTGTCCAAGAATACTATTTTTGGTTGTTACTTTGTGGTTGATTATTGTTTGTTTTCTCTTCAAACGTTTCCTTAAAAATTGTTTTTATCATTTTTAAATTATGAGTGACACTATGTCTGTGTGTGGATCTGTGTACATGTCCGGTACCTGTGGTGTTGAGAAGAAAACGTCAGATCCCCTGAAGCTAGAGTTACAGGTAGTTGTGAACCATCTGATGTGGGTGCTTGGAATTGAACTTGGGTCCCCTGGGAGAGCAGCAAGTGTTCTTTACCACTGAGCTATCTCTCCAATTCTCTGTTTTGGTTTGGTTTTGAGAATACATTTATGCACCACCACAGCCATAACTAACCTGGGTTTTAGTACAAGAATAGCTGCACAAACCCCTTGAGCACCAATCGCAGTGGGACATTGGTGGACTATTGAATGTCTTTTCTAAGCTGAGTGCAATCAGGGCCACAGAAAGACTTCAGAGCCTAGCTGTGACCCTGACCTGTTTTCCACAGGATGTTTCTAAAGATAAAAACTACAATTAGCTCATATGGGGGGCAGATGGTGGTACAGGGTGGTCAGTTCTGACTCAAGTTATTTTTGCTAAGCAGACAAGTTCTAGCTGACCTTTAATTTGACTGGTCCCAAGTGAAATTTATGGTTAAGACCAGTTGTACTTATGGTTGGGGAATCTCTAGGAACAACACGGCCACAGAGTATGCAGAACATAAACATAATTTTTGGTCAGCCTGACCTTGTACAGAGATTCTTTAAGGTCAGCAACCAGTAGAGATGATGTGGCTGGTAGGCCTGAAACAAAAATGGCTAGACTTATGCCAAAAGGACCAGGCTTCATCTAGTATATCATACTGTATGGATATCTTACACACTTTCTATAAAAGAACTCATTTGTGTGGGACGGCAGAATGGTCTCTAGACTAGCTTACGCTGCTCTGGACTCCATGAAAGAGCTTTTTGGAACGTCTTACACTGTGTTTTAATCCTCACAGTTAGGGATGGCTTATATTTGGAATATGGATCTATTTCAACAATCAAAACACTGATCTGAAGGCTGAGCAGTGGTGGTACACACCATTAATCTTAGCACTTGAGAGGCAGAGGCAGGTGGATCTCTGGGAGTTCGAGGACAGCCTGATCTATAAAGCCAGTTTCAGGACAGTGAAGGCTACACCAAGAAATATTTCATGTCTTGAAAACAAAACAAAACAAAACAAAATAAAACAAAAAAAAAAAACACTAAACTGATTTGGGTAGGTTAGTCCTCTATAGTAAATTCTGGGAAATTCTTCCAATGCCTCTTCAAATCCTCCTGCAGACACTATACATTCCTGAGACTTCCACTTATCTCAGGAAGCAAATGTTCTGCCTGGAGCGACTTTCTTCATCTTACCTTAAAAACTCTAAAGGTTCTTGGCTTGAAAGGAAGAAGGGTTGTCTAGAGGAGGCTCTTGAAAGGAAAATGTTGCTGGTGTAAGATCCCAGACCAGACTGGGAATAGCTGAAAAGAAAGCAGAAAAAGGTCAAGGAATCACCTCACAGACCTCCCAAAGCATGAGAGAAGCAGGCAGAGGGATGGTGCCAGAGGCTAGGGTCTTCCAGGGTCAGGAACTCTGTGAAATCTGAATTAGCAGTTTTCGCTGATGTACCCTGAGAAGAACTTTGACACGCCCCTTGCAAACAAAACAGCATGCAAATTCTTTCCTACAATGTTGCTGAAGCCATGAATCTCTTTCCTGTGGCAAGGCTGGAAGAGGTCTATATCAGTGTTATCCAACTGAGTGGGACCATAGAAAAGGTCATTCTGTGGTTGATAACCTCCATGAGAACTCTTTCTACAGAGCCAATTATGTCCAAGATTCTGCAAGCCTGTCTGGAGATCATGTTTCCAGGCCTTTGGCTAATTCTTTCCACATCTAGATTGAATTAAGCACAGCATGGTAGAGAGTTTCTTCAGGGCACCAAAGAACACAAGATCCTGAGGGTAATGCAAACTTAGCACCTGAAAGGACAGCCTGCCTACCCAGAAGACCTTGCAAGTATCCTCCATCTTTATGACCAAGGTATGCACGAAGAATGAGGAAGGCTGAATTCTGTCCCTTCATGGACCGAAGGTGTCTTAGCTAAGGTTTTATTGCTGTGAAGAGACACCATGACCGTGGCAACTCTTATAAAGCAAAACATTTTAATTGGGGCTAACTTAGTTTCAGAGGTTTAGTCTATTATGGTCATGGCAGAAAACATGGCAGCATGCAGGCAGACATAATGCTGGAGAAGGAACTGAGAGTTCTACATCCTGATCCACAGGCAGCAGAAGGGGACTGTATGCCACACTGGGCATAGCTTGAGTATAGGAGACCTCAAGGCCTGCCCCCACAGTGACACACTTCCTCCAACAAGGCCACACCTGCTCCAACAAGGCCATACCTTCTAATAGTGTCACTCCCTATGGGCCTATGGGAACCAATTACATTCAAACTTCCACATTCCCCTCTCTTGATACCATAGGCTTCTAACTATATCATAATGCAAAATTCATTTAGTTTAACATCAAAATTTTCCATAGTCTATAAAAGTCCCAACTTGTTTAAAAGTTCAAACTGGGTAGTGGTAGCTCATGCCTTTAATTCCAGCAATCAGGAGGCAGAGGCAGGCAGATCTCTCTGAGTTCAAGGTCAGCCTTGTCTGCAGAATGAGTTCCAGGACAGCCAGGGCTACATGGAGAAAATCCTGTATAGAAAAGCCAAAGAATCTGAGAGAGAGAAATAGAAAGAAAGAAAGAAAGAAAGAAAGAAAGAAAGAAAGAAAGAAAGGAAGGAAGGAAGGAAGGAAGGAAGGAAGGAAGGAAGGAAGGAAGGAAGGAAGGAAGGAAGGAGGAAGGAAGGAAGGAAGGAAGGAAGGAAGGAAGGAAGGAAGGAAGGAAGGAAGGAAGGATGGATCGATCCAAAGTCTCTTCTGGGACTCATGTAATCTCTTACCTGTAATCCTCTATAAAATCAAAATCAAAATCAAAAAGCAGATCACATACTCCCAACATATAATGGCACAGGATCTACATTACTGTTCCAAAATGGAGTAAGGGAGCATAGAGAATACTGGACCAAAGCAAGACCAAAACCCATCTAAACAAACTCCAAACTCTGCATCTCCATGTCTGATGTCAAAACGCTCTTCAGATCTCCAACTCCTTTCATCTTTGTTGACTGTAACATGCTTCTTTCTCCTGGGATGTTTTCACTCCCTGTTAGCAGCTTTCCTCAGCAGGTTTAGCCCATTATCATCATGGCAGAAAACATGGTGGCATGCAGGCAGATGTGGTGTTGGAGAAGTTGCTGAGAGTTCTACATTTCGATCTATGGGCAGCAGAAGGAGACTGTGCCACACTTGGCATAGCTTGAGCACCTACAGCCTTAAAGCCTGCCCCACAGTGACTCACCTTCTCCAACAAGGCCACATGTAGTCCGACAAGACCACATCTCCTAATAGTGCCAGTCCCTATTGGTCTACGGGGCCCAATTACATTCAGACCCCCATTCAAGGGTAAGAACACCTGGAAGAGACAGAGCAGGATGCCTGGGTCTGTCAAAGAGAAGCAAGTGGCTGAGAAGGACAGGACCAGCCCTTCCTTTTCTGTCAATCCCTGCCAAGTTTGTCCAGTGTCTGGTTCATCAGAAGCAAGACAAAGAAAAACAGGGGTACTGGAGGGCCAGACAGCAGTATGGAAGAATGTGGTCTAATAGTGGAGGTTGGGTAGGTCCATCCCTCACATCTCCGCCTCCACCTCTGCCTCCACCTCCACCTCCACCTCAGGGCCTTGGTGCCAAGATCTAGTTTCAAAAGAATGCTGCTTCAAAGGCAGCATACTTCACAGGGACCATCACAGCACCGTAAAATGACATGAGAGCCAGCTTCCAGGAGGGCATGATAGTCAGTACAAATCTCAGACTTTACTCTAGGACACAGTTCCACAAGGGTCATGTGAGCACCCCAGCTTTCTTTAACGGCATTATCCTTTACTGCATTCATCCAAGATCACTCACAGACACACAGACACATCACTTATACCTACATACTCACAGTTTACTTCTATCTCCCTCTAGCATGCTTTAAGTTTGATGGTCTCAAAGCATTTTTCTAAGGGTGGAAACATATGATGTCTACTGATCCCAAAACCAGTGGGTGTGCAGATAAAAACAAAGAATGTTTTACAAAGCAAGAATGTAGTCAGAAGTCAACAGCTGAGGCCTGCGTATTAGCATGCAAAATGAAATATTGTTCCATATTATTCTAATTGAATACTTGTAGCTAATCTCCAACTGGCAGAAGATACCATAAATAAAGAGATTGGAGATAAAGCTTTACTCTCCACTACAACTGGACGATGCCCATGAAATGTGTTTCTTATGTTCTCTTTAACTATGATATTTAGAATCTTTATGTTTTGTCCTTGACATTTGAAAATGAGTTGTTTATGGTTGTGGAATCTTGAGATACTCAATGTTGGAATTAATAACTTTTTTCAGCTCTCAGAAGCATCTCTCCTGGTCTATGCTAGGCTTTAGATAGAAAATTCTTTCTGAATATTAACTAAGACCAAAGCCACAACAGCCACATAAGTGTAAGTACATACACATTGCCACAGTCCTTGAACCGTGCTATGAGAACCCGGGGTTTTAAAAAGTAATCTAAAATGCTCATCAAGAGCCTTATATTTTCCATTTACTTTAACACATTAATTGTACTTCTTGGCATCTAGAAGATTCAGCTGATACACATGAAGAATTTACTGTATAGCTATACACTGCTACATTTGCCGTCCCATTAAAACAGTAAATTAGATCCATACACACTCAGAGGGAAAGGTATCTGTGACATTTTGACCACTGAAAAGCAAAGCACTACGTTTCAACTGCCCTATCCTGCACCTTTGGGTACTGCAGGTTTCTGTGTAGGATCACATTAAAATCTCCATAAGTGCAAGTGCAGTACAATCAAACTACAAACTACAAAGACACTTTCTTAGCAAAATGCATACTGAAACTGGAGGTAATGCCAGTTATTTGGAGTTTCTGCTTGTTAGAGACCTCATAATATTTACTTTTAATTTTTTTTTAAAAAGTTATTTTTATTGGGAATGCATCTGTTGTTGAAAAGTCAGATGAGAGCCGGGCATGGTGGCACGCACCTTTAATCCCAGCACCCAGGGAGGCAGAGGCAGGCAGATCTCTCTGAGTTCAAGGCCAGCCTGGTCTATAAAACAAGTCCAGAACAGCCAAGGCTACACAGAGAAATAACCAAAAAAAGAAAGCAAGAAAAAAAGCAAGAAAGAAAGAAAGAAAAAAGGAAGTCAGATGAGAAATAAAAAAATTCAAATCACCACATGTCATCAAAACAGAAATCAACATTAGTGTGCATTTGTGCTTTATTCAAGATTTAGATGCTTAAGAAATAAATTTAAAAGTTTTCATGGATTGAGATAGAGACACAGATACACAGTCATATTTTGGCATACATCATGATTGACTTAACTAATATATTATAGTTTATCAAACTGACAGGCTATGACCTTCACGAAGTCTCTTAACGCTAAATTTTTAACCTTTCTGCAAATGTCTAAGATGACGAACACTTCTGCACACAACTCTGGCTAATTTGGGATAAAGTAATAGGAAAGCAAGTAAGTTGAAGTACCTGAACATCAAGATTTTCATGTGTACGGTTAGATACCCTTTAATACAGGTTTATACAGGCTTATGGTCTCGCGTGCCATGCCTTGAGAATAATGACAACAATCAGCTAATGCTTGTGTAGTACTTACTGGATGCCAGGCACATTCCAACATGCCGACTCTCTTAATCCCACAGCGATCCTGTGGCACATTTTAAATCCCATGGTACAAACGATGACGCAACGCAAAGAAGCAGCTGGCGAGTGGTGGGGTTGAATTTGAGGCCCAGGTGGGTCAGCTTGGCTTGAAGACCTGACCATTAAGCTCTATTTCTGTCATAGCTCCTCTTGCCTTTCCTTTTGTGGTGCTCAGAATTCACAGCTGATTAGGACCACTGATGCCCTTTTTCTCCGAAAACACCGAAGCAGTAGGTGTTTCCTACTGGTGTTTCCCTTCTGTTTACCGTGTTATAAAAACTGGCTAAATTTATACTTTATGCCCCTAGTGGGTGCTTCTACCAATCCTTTACCTGGTTTTGACCTTTTAGAACCAAACATGTCCATTCTTCCCCCTTTTAAAGTTTCTTCTTTCTTAAATTTTATATCTATAGGCATTTTGTCTGGTGCCAGATTGCCTGGAACTGGAGTTACAGATGGTTGTGGGTCATCATGTGGACTCCGGAAACCAACCTTGGGTCCTCTGCCAGAGCAACCAGTGCTCTTAATCACTGAATCATCTCTACAGCCCCAGTTGTTGTTTTTTTTTTCCTGCTCCTGGCTTAGTCTTTGTTTTCAAATATGGTATTGCAAAATTGTAAAAACGGTACTGTAGTGGTTGAGGGGTTTTTTTTTGTTTGTTTGTTTTTGTTTTCTCAGAAATGCTTTGTATTCATCTTATATAATTTTATTCTAATATATATGTACTATTAAAATATCTCTAAAATAGAGATATAAGCTGTAAGGTTGTAAAGATCCCATTGTTCCCAAAAAAGCAATACAACAGTGATTACACCTATCATTTTAATTTGATTATATTTATTTGTTCGTTTACTGTTTTGAGGTTATCTTTAGCTTAATTTTAAGCAATTGCATATATGTATGCAATGTATCATGAACAATGTCATCTGTTAACACCCTTATCCCCCTCTCACTCCTACAGAACTCCTCCTCCTCTTCTTCCTTCTCCTTCTTCCTCTTCTTCCTTTGCTTCATCATCATCTTCTTTCTGCTCCTGCTCCTGCTCCTTCTGCTTCCTGACTGGAACTTTCCTATGTTTATGGTTTGTGTTTGTATGTGTGTTTAGTCTTATAAACAGGTTGTCATGGCTGCTCTTCGTTTGTGATTCTCTTGGTCATTCAATATCCAGAAGATAGCCTTTAGTAAGATTTCTCACCATTATCCAACTCTTACAACTTTCCCACTCACTTCTCTTGGGTCTTGGAGCTGGTGATATAGATGTCCGAAGCAGTTTGGTTATATGCCTCTTTAGGTCAATGTCAGTGGTAAGTTCCACTCTAGGGTTTGACTTCCTCAACCACTGGCAGCATTTTTTCCAGGTTTATAGTACCAGGAATGTATTTTTGCCCACATAGAGGTCCCCAAATTCCATCAGAAAGTATTTGGTTATCCCTAAAACAACCATGCCATTAT
The DNA here is from genome assembly GCF_907164565.1 of Psammomys obesus. Lineage (NCBI taxonomy): Eukaryota > Metazoa > Chordata > Mammalia > Rodentia > Muridae > Psammomys > Psammomys obesus. The sequence goes on along the minus strand of NW_026588368.1, from coordinate 1,987,387 downwards.
TGTAGCAGCAGAAATATCTTGCCTGCGAAGTAGGCACTGAAGTACTTACAATGCATCCGGTTAGGACCGCCAATGCCCATTTTCTCCCAGCAGCTTGCACAATACCGCTGTCACTAGGTATGGCAGCCAGCAGAGTGGGGGCTTCCAGCTTAGTATAGCTCAGCTCTGCTGTGCTCCATCACACGTACATGGTGTCATCAGTCATGCAGTCTTGCCATCTAGTTCTGATGGGCAAATGATGACAAGAGCTTGTATTGTTCTGTCAGGCTCAGGGGCTTCATGCTCAGTATTATACACCTAGAACTGGAGTTTTTGTTTGAAGACCTCTGGTTCCTGGGAACTGCATAGTCTATCCATGCAGAACACATCAGTCCTAATGTTTTTAGAAAATTGATGAAGTCTTTTAGTTAACTCATAATTTATTAGGTTTCTATGTGGCTTTTCCTTACAGCCTAAGTTTTGGCTTACATGCCCCCTTACTTTCCTCCATCCCCCAAATCCCTGTTTAAATCCTTTGAGCCCTACTGTCCCCCACTCTACTTTCCTTTCACATCTGCTTTCCTATCCTCCATCCCACATTCTTTTCCCTCCTCCAACTCCTCATGGCTTCTTTCTCATACTCTGACTTCTCTAGGTACTTGCAACTTAAACATAGAAACCAAAAAGTCAAAGCTGTAATCCATAGCTGAGAAAACATGCCTGGTTTGTCCTTCTAGTCCTGGGTTACCTCGCTCAGCATAATACTTTCCATTTCTGTTCTTTCTCCTGCAGATTTCCCAACTTTACCTTTCTTCAGTGCACAGTAGAATTCTGTTGTGACCACACCACATTTTCTTTAGTCATTCATCCATAAATGAGCAAAGTAGGATGATTCTGTTCCCTAGCCACTGCGAATACAGAGACAAAGGACATATCTGTGCAAGAATGTCTGCTGGAGGGCATGGAATCCTTGGGCGTGTGCCCAGAAGTGGTGTAAATAGGTAACATGGCAGTTCTCTTTTTAGCTTTCTGAGAAACATCCACACTGCTTTCCACAATGCCTGTGCCAGACTACACACCCGTCAAGAGGGAATAAGGGTTACTCCTTTTCCCCACATCTTTACCAGCATTTGTTGTCTGTGTTTTCTTGATGCTAGCCATTCTGACTGAGGTGAGACAGAATTCCAAAACAGTCTTAAATTGCATTTTCCAAACTTTTAAAGGTGCTTATTATGCATTTGTATTTCTTCTTTCAAGAACTATGTGACCTATTTTTATTGTTTGTTTTCTTGATGATTCTGTTTTTAGTTCTTGACTACTCTATACATTAATTTTCTGCCATACATATATCTGGTGAGGAACGTCTCCCATTTTGTAGGATGCTTCTTACTTGATTGACATAATTTTTGCTATATAGATGATTTTAACTCCACAAGGTCCAGCTTGTCAGTTGTTGACCTTATTTTCTGAATGACCAAAGTCCTGTTTTAAAAGTCCTTACCCATCCAATTATCAGTATATATATATATATGACTTTAATATATACAAAATATATATAAATATATATGTGTATAATATATATAAATTATATATATATATATATATATATATATATATATATATATATATATATA